>NW_007247347.1:35091-81876 GCF_000164805.1 Carlito syrichta
TCAACCCGCGGGGCTCCGGCGATCCTTCCGCCTCAGCCTTCCAAGGAGCTGGAAGCACAGAAGCGTGCTACCACGCCCGGCTAATTTTTGATTTATTGTAGAGATGAGGTCACACCAGGTTGCCTGGGCTGGTCTCGAACCCGCAGGCTCAGTCAATCCTCCTGCCTCAGTCTCCTGAGTAGCTGGGACTACAGGCATGCGCCATGCCCGGCTACACACTTCCCATTTAATGGGTGAAGAAATGGGACCTAGAGAGGGCACATCCAAGGCTACATACCAAGTAAGTGGCAGAACCAGGACTTGACTCTAGGTCTTCACCCACCCTGCTGTAAGAGTCTGCAGGTGGCTCAGTAATGAATGTATTGTCTGGGACATGGTCTTTCTGGACCCCATCCAGTTTCCTCTGTCCCTGGCGTCTCCATCTTGGTGTCCATGCTGGTGCTGTGCTCACTGCCTGAAGCCCCTCTCTGTCACATCCTCTCTGTCCCTCAAGGCTCAGCTGAAGTCCCCTTCCACTGGGGTCCTTGGTCTTCAAGGAAACTTCCCTCCTTGTCTGTCTGGAAAACTCCAATTTGGTTTCTAAAACCCAGCCCTCAGCTGTACCCTTGGGAAAGCTTAAGTGTTCCTTTCCTTCTCTCTCTTACAAAGGGATAGTTACTGCCTCGCTGAGCTCTCTGTACACTAGGATTAGTTGTAATAGTATCACAGAATCAGTTTGCATCCAGATTCATTGGAAAAGATATACGTTTTAGAAATGGTTAAAGCTGGTTGGGCTTGGTAGCTTACACCTATAATCCTAGTACTTTGGGAGGCTGAGGCAGGAGCACTGCTTGAGCCCAGGAGTTCAAGACTAGCCTCGGTACCATAGTGAGACCTCATCTCTACAGAAAAATAAAAAGAATTAGCTGGGCGCATGCCTGTAGTCCCAGCTACTTGGGAGGCTGAGGTGGAAGGATCACTTGAGCCCAGGAGTTCAAGACTGCAGGCAGCTGTGATCATGCCGCTGCACTCCAGCCTGGGTGACAGAGTGAGACCCTGACCTAAGTAAATAAATAAATAATAAAAATGATAACAGTAGCTGGGTGTGGTGGTACATACCTGTATGGCATATGTCTGTAGCCCCAGCTACTCATGAGGCTGAGAAAGGTGGGAGGATCACTTGTGCCCGGGAGTTAGAGGTCAGCCTGGGCAACAATATAGCAAGACTTGCATCTCTAAAAACAAATTTTAAAAAAAGCATGTTTTGAAGTTTGTTTTTAAGACAGTTTATCACTCTGTTGCCCAGGCTGGAGTACCGTGGCTCACTACAACCTCAAACTCCTGGGCTCAAGCTGTCCTCCTTCCTTAGCCTCCAAAGTAGCTGGTACTATAGGCATTCACCACCATGCCAGGCTAATTATTATTTTTGTAGAGACAGGGTTATTGCTATGTTGCCCAGGCTGGTCTTGAACTCCTGAACTCAAGCCTCAGTCTCCCAAATGGCTGGAATTACAGGTGTGAGCCACCACACCCAGTCAAGTTTCAAAAGTAATACATGCTGGCAGTAAACATTCAAGCAGATCAGAAGGGTGTAAAGAGACAAGCAGAAGCTCCCACCCTCCCACCAGCCTCCAGCTTCCAGCCTCCTTCCCAGAGGAACATTTTCTCAGCAATTGCTTGTGTGCTCCTCAGGGGAGTCTCCGTTCATGTCTGGCATGTTCTTGCAATTTCATGGCGCTTTAATCACCTGTCTTATCCCGTCACAACACGGATCGGCATAGGTAGGGTGGGATCTGGTGACTCCTTGCTCCTGACTGGACTTTACACCTGCCAACTGGAAGATGTGTTCTTTTCCTTTTGAAATTTTATTATCATTACTACAAGTTGAATTTATATCCTTCCTTTCTTTCTTTCTTCCTTCTTTTCCTTCCTCTTTTTTTTGGGGGGGTCAGTCTCACTCTGTCGCGCAAACGAGTGTGCAGTAGCATGCTCATGGCCATGGCAGCCTCTACTTGCTGGGCTCAGGTGATCCTTCTACCTCAGTCTTCCAAGTAGCTGGAACTACAGGAGTGCACCACCACACCTGGCTGATTTTTTCATTTATTGTAGAGACAGAGTCTTGCCATGTTGCCCAGGATGATCTCGAACCCCTGGGCTCAGACAATCCTCTCGTCTCTACCTTCCAAAGTGCTGGGATTACAGGCATGAGCCACCACGCCTGGCCCCTTCCTTCCTTTCAACAGACACAGGGTCTTGGTCTGTCACCCAACCTGGAGTGCAGTGGCATGATCATAGCTCACTGTTGTCTCAAACTCCTGGGCTCAAGCGATCCTCCTGCCTTGGCCTTTTGAGTAGTCGGGATTACAGGTGTGCACCAGCACACCCCGCTGCTTTTTATTTTTATTTTTTTGTAGCGATGAGGGTTTTGTTATGTTGCCCAGGCTGGTCTGGAACTTCTAAGCTCAAGCGATTCTCTTGCCTTGGCCTCACAAAGTGCTGGGATTACAGGAGTGAGCCACCACGCCCAGCCTGAATTCATTTTCAACACTTAAAAGTCAGGAGATATTTCTTAGAAATTCTAGTTTCCTACATTTCTTGAAACTGTTCAGACAATCCACATGAGTAGCAGCCGCCCCCTCTGCAGGGCTTGAGCACACTCCGGGGCCCATCCACACCAGCCCCACTCCCCCGGGCTCCTGAGCCTGTGATCCTTGTTCTTGGCAAGCTGATGAGGAAGGTGGACTTGCACGAAAATAGTGACAAGCAGGTGTGGCAGAGGTGGGAGAAAGAGTGAGAAGGAGCCCGGGCCCAGCGTCCACAATTCTCTCTGTTTATGGCACGCAGGATGGCACCGGGGTCTACACTCTGGATCTTCGCAGTTCTGTTGGATACAGGGCAAAGTGGGTGTGCCAAGCGGGTGGGCCTGTTTGAGGGCGGCCCCTGCTCAGCTCCAGGCGTGGGGCCATGAGGGAACATGGTCTGAGTTGCTGGAGCTTCCAAAGCAGAGCTTATGGCCTGAAAGGATGGGTTTCAAGACTTATACACGAAAACCCGATACCCATGCAGCAAACTAAATATATCCTGGGCCCTTGGTTTGCGTCTCTGATGCGCTAGTGCCTTCGTTTCTTTAGAGACTAGGTGCCCCCCGCCACTGCAAGAAGTGGGACGCTTCCAATGGCCGCACAGGCAGCCCTTTCAGGGAATGCATTCTGCTTTATGGAAGACCCACCAGGCTCCCCGGAGTTTCTGGTTGTCCCATGAGGAGAGCAAGCCCGGGCCATCAGTCTGGGCCTGTCAGCCACGTGAAGCCCTGAAGAGAATGACCCCAGGGCCCTCCCTAGCAGCCTCCTCTGTAGGGCCTCTGTGATCCTCCAAGTGCAGGCCTGGAGACCCTGCCCGGCTGCAGAAACAGGGGCACGCTCTGCAGTGTGTGAGGGGCAACCGCCAAGGAGAAGCCCACGTCTTCCAGGAGGGTGGCCGAGGGGGCTGCAGGGCCAGAGAGTGAGCTCAGGGCCCGGGGCCAGGAGGCTGGAGAGTCGAGGCCGTGTGTGGCTTCGAGCCTGAGGATGCACGGCAGACCCCCGCCCATCCACCCGCACAGTCAGGCCTGCTCAGGCCTCGAAGCGGCTGCCCTGGCGCTCACGTGGCCTCACGCCTCGGCCTCTTCCCGCCCTGGTAGCCGGAGCTGGGCTGGCTCCGGTCAGGGCAGCCAGCGGAGGCTGGGGGGCAAGGCGGGCCGGGCCGTCTTCTCGCCCGTCTCTGGTGGAGGCCTCTTCTGCCCTTCCCTTGCCAGTCGTGCCCCCTGCTCGCGCCTTGCTCCCCGGTGGGGGTGCACGTGGGGAGGTTGTTGACGATTCGTGCATTAATCTCTCTGCCGGGGGCCTCCTGGTCAGGTGGTGCTTATCAGGGCCCTGCTCCTGTCAGACGGGCCTTCCGGAGCCCGTGGGCGAGGGAGTGCCGCGGGGCCTGGAGGCGGCCTCGCCATCCCTGGGCCTTCACATCCCCTCACCCCGCCCCCCGCGGGCTGCCTTCTTCACCACATCAGGATACAGAACATTGCATGAATTCCGGTCTCAATGGAATTATTTCAGAATTCTGGTCAACCGCAAGCTTGGGGTATTTCACAAACTATCTATCACTGCTGTGTGGTGGGCAGAGTCTGGGCTGGGGGCAAGTAACGGATGCAGGGAGGCCCTGTCCACTGCCCGTGGGGGGGGGTGGCCGCCCCAGTGGCACTCATGGCCCTGCAGGCGAAGGGCATGTGTTCCATTACTCAGCCCCATCTGCAGCAGGGCTCAGGCCTGGGGTGGGGCGTCAGGACAGGCAGCCCGAGGCCAGGCCCGAGACCAGGCGAGAGCTGGGGGCAGAGTGCCCCGACCCTCTGCTAGCAGTGGGGCCTTGGGTGGCGCTTTGTGAGGCTCCATTGCCTCTGCTGTAAAATGGGGTCATTGCCCCTTCGACAGATCCTTGAGATCAGTGAGACGTGAGCTCTCTGCTAATGCTCTCTATACTGTCAGGACTGTAACGGGAACAGCACCTGTGAAGCGCCCAGCTGAAAGTGGATCCTCGGTCACTGGGAGCTGTGCTGTATAAGAGCAAGGAAGACAGCAATCCTCCTAATAATGCCTTGTCATCCTTCTCTGCTTGGGGTCACGCATCCATCTTGGGGGAAGGGAAGACACCGTCTCAGGGATGGCAGGCGTGCGGCCTGTTCACACTGCCCGTCTTCCATCTCGCACCAGGGCGGACACGGGCTACAGATCTTCAAGGCATTCTTTCCTTCAGGCTTGGACAGGGCTTAAGAATCCTCTTCACCTCAGCGCTGGGCAGTGCTACCAACTGATCACCGGAGCAGGCATGTGAGAGGAGGATTCTTTGTTCTTCTGGCCCCAGCTGATGGCAGTGGTATAAGTCAGCAGGGCCGAGTCCTCACTCAGCTCCCTGCTCCCTAAAATCCTCTGAAAGTCCCTTCCTTCAGATCTCGGAAGATTCACATCTTCCCTCAGCCAGTAGGGAGCAGCCTTCTTAGCGGGACCAGCAGGGCAGGGATTGGAGGAACCAGTCTTGTCTCTCCCTCTGCAGGCTTCCCGTGACTGTGCGTGATCAGGCTGGCACTGGAAGGAGCGAGGCCGTGATGGAGGGGCCAGGGCTGGCACAGAGCTCCACTTCCCTCAGGGTCCTGGACTCTGGCTGTCTGCTCAGCAAGGCGTTCCCAGGCAGCATTGCCAAGGTGGGACTGGAGCACCTGGGGGCTGCTGCAACCGCCCAGACCAAGCCCAGGCCAGCCAGCCAGTGAAGACACAGGCTTCAGGCCCCGACTCAGAGAGAGCAGCCCTGTCCATCTTGTGTGGGACAGAGGGGAGGACAGGGCCGGCAGGGCCATCTGGCCACAGGCCAACACTGCAGCCACATATTGTTCAAGCCCCACCTTGGGACTTCAGGGTGGCCGTGTCTGCGGGCATCAATGGGGTGGCGGCGGGGGGTGGGTGGAACTTTTGAAATCAGGACACCTCAGAAGACCCGGGACTCCTGTCCTTGGGGCACAGTTGTGGGGGTTACAGACCTTGGGGCGACTCCTGTGGGCCTCGAAATTATCCTTCACAGTGATTTCTTTTCCTTGTCTTTTCAGTGAGGATGATCTCCCCTTTCCCTCCCCCCTTGCTGCCATTTGCAAGCACTTCCCTAGGTGTTCTGGGGGTCCACGGGCTCAGATCCTTGGCGTAAACAGTAACAGTTTACAAACCACTCAACCTGCAGCACCTGGGCATCACCCCTTTATTCTGGAAATTGCACATGTTGGTTATATTTATCTGCCGCATTCTTTTATTTGTAAACTTTTTATTTAGGAGCGCATTCAAACTCACAAAAAAGTAAGAATGGTATAAAAATTGGCCAGGTGCGGTGGCTCACGACTGTAATCCCCACAGGTTGGGAGGCCAAGGTAGGTGAATTGCTTGAGCCCAGATTGAGACAAGCATGGGCAACACAATGAGACCTTGTCTCTACAAAAAAATTAAAAAATTAGCTGGGCATGGTGGCACACACCTGTAGTCCCAGCTTCTCGGGAGGCTGAGGTGGAAGCATTGCCTGAGCCCAGAAAATCGAGGCTTGCAGTGAGCCAGGATTGCGCCAATTGCCCTCCAGCCTAGGCCAAGAGTGAGACCCTGCCTCAGAAAAAAAAAAAAAAATAGAGGAAGAGAGACTAGTATTAGAATCACTTGTATGTGGCTGGGCTCGGTGGCTCAGCCTATAATCCCAGCACTTTGGGAGGCTGAGGCAAGTGGATTGCCTGAGCCCACAGGTTTGAGACCAGCCCGGGCAACTTGGTGAGACCTCATCTCTTCAATTAAAAAAAAAAAAAATTAGCCAGGTGTGGTAGTATGCTTCTGTAGTTCTGGCTACTTGGAAGGCTGAGATGGAAGGAACGCTGGAGCCCAGAAGGTCGACTCTGGGGTAGCTGTGAGCGAGCCACTGCACTCCAGCCTGGGTGATGGAGTGAGACTCCAACTCAAAAAAAAAAAAAGACTCACTTGTGTGCTCTTAACCTTGGTCATCCATTTTCAACAGTTGCCTTTACCATCACCCCTTTCTCTCTGCGTGTCTGTATACACATGTGCACACACAGTATTATGCATGTATAGCATACACTTTTGGGAACCGTTGAGAATAAGTTGTGTGCATCATTGCTCTTTACTCTAGACTTTCCTGTGTGATCCCTAAGAAGAGGGATAGGCTTTAACAGTCTCAGTACAGGACTTTGCTCTGCTGTCTGTAACCCTGTTCTCCTGATAGAATCAAGAACATCTGTGATGCCATGCTCCCTGACCCATGCAGGACCCAGTTGAGGGTCAATATTGCATTTCACTTTCACGGGACTTTTAAAAGACTCCGGAGTCTGGCACAGCTCTGGTTGCTGGCACTGTCCTGGCGATGGACACTTGCCATCTTCTGTTCCACCAGCAGGGCTGTGGCGAACCCCCGCATGGGCACACTTCGGTTGACAGGATAAATACCCATAAAGTAAACTCCTAGGTTTGCAGATCAAAAGGCATATCCGTGTGATGTTTGTTGGCCATGGCCACACCCTCCCACACCCTGCCTAGGGTGTTGGTACACTTCTGTCCCTCCACTGAGCCCTGCCATTGATGTCTGACAAAGGCTCAAAAAGAAAGACAAAGGAAAACATTACACCTTTTACAATGTTGCTTTTTTTTTTTGGAAAATGACTGAAGTTTAAACATATAAGAATAAATACTCGGCTGGTCTTGGTGGCTCAGCCTGTAATCCCAGCACTTTGGGAAGCCAAGGTGAGTGGATTGCCTGAGCCCGTGGGTTCGAGACCCGCCCGGGCAACTTGGCAAGACCTCGTGTCTATAATAAATCAAAAAAATTAGCCAGGTGTGGTAGTGTGCACGTGTAGTTCCAAATACTTGGAAGGCTGGGGCGGAAGGATCGCCGGAACCCAGCAAGTTGACACTGGGGTGGCCGTTTGTGTACCACTGCACTATAGCCCGGGAGACAGTGAGACTCCACCTCAAAACAACAACAACAACAACAAAACAAAGTAAAACAAAACAAAAAGAATAAATACTCAATGTTGCTTTTAAGTTTGCCTGTGAATCAACTAGGAGATGGAATTAGTGAATTATTATTTTGTTAGTGATATGTGTTCTATGATTTACTTAGAAATATGCCAGCATATAAAATAAAATTAATTAAGTTTTTCTTCTACTGTTTGACTTAAACTTTCTTTTCTTTTGGTTACTTTTTTTTGAGACAATGTCTTGCTTCGCTGCCCAGGCTGGTCTTCAACTCCTGGGCAGCTGGGATTACAGGGGAGTCCCACTGTGCCAGGCAGATCAGAGTTTTATGTCATTGCTTTGAGGGATGAAGGTCATCAAGTTGGGGACAGGCTGAGGAAGAGGGTGACTTTGAGGCAGGGCCTGAGAAAAGGAGGGCCTGCAGGGCCTGGTTAATGAGTGGGGCCTGTCCTAAGCTCTTCCACATGTGCTAACTCATTTGATCCCTGCAGCGACTCGATGTGGTGGGTACTATTATCATGGCCCTTTTAACGATAAGGAAACTGAGCCCACAAAAGTTTAAGGAACTTGCCACCGGAGGGGGAATGGGGGAGCTGAACCTGGAGCCTATTGCTCCTAGCCGTGCTCCCAGTTTCACCTGGAGGGCTCGCAGGGGCCCGGGATCCTTGAGACACGTGAGCTTTGTTTTTCTTCTTTTTAATTTTTAAATTTATCTGAAGCACTTGTGTCTTAAGGACACATCAAGTTTTAAGACTGCATTTATTTATTCTGAGTTATAAAAGTAATATAACATTGCTGAAAGTTTTAAAAAATAACAAAGACAAAATGAATAAACTCTTTCCCCACAAAACTGCATACACACCATGACCAAATGGGTGTGTTCTTGTCCAGTAGACATTTTCATGAACATAAGTCTTTATTTGTTTTCTTCCCTCCCTCCCTCCCTTTCTCTCTTTCTTTTTATGACTTTCTAAGGCTGGATTTCCAGAAAAGGATGAAGAGGGCAAGAGGGGGAGATTAAACATGCTTTCTTTGATGGTTTTTGATGGCGATTTTGTGAAGCCCAGCCTCACACAAGGGAGTGCTCATGTGTGGCGGTTTCAAGATCAGGAGATGTATCTTAGATCACTTGTGAGAAGCTTCTGGGAAGTGCCGTTGTCCCAGGCGTCATTATCGTCCTTATCGCTGACGGCCATCTTTGCCACATTATCTAAAGTACTTTCAGGAAGTTCGAGGGGCTTGGCAGAGCGGACCCAGCCCTAGCCTCAGCCTGCCTTGGGGCTTTCTCCTGAGAGACAGATGCACACCACACAAGGGCCCTGTGGAATGCACAGGACACCCTCACACCCAGGCAGACCCTCATACACACAGCTTGGGGAACAAGGCTGGGGGCCCGAAGACCTGAGATTGCAGATGCCACACAGATGCTGTGCAGGGAAGTGGACCTCGGGAGGTGCATTCTGCACACTGTGACCAAGCAGTGCCTCCTAGGGATGAACTGTGCACACCCGTCACCACCTTTTAAGACCACTCTGGCCCAGCTGGTAACACACATGGTGAGCAGGACAAGTGTTGGCAGATTGACTGTATGTGAACATGCTTCACTTCTGCAGGATTAAAGCCCATAGCCCTTCAATCTATCTTCTGTTTTCCAATTTTTAATGGAGACACGAGTGCTCCTCACTATATGAAGAGCAGCAGCATAAGGGCTTTTAAAAATGAAAACAGTATCTCACCTTCCATGTCAGGTGGCGATAGGGAGTGGTGGGGACTATGGCCAACTGGTCCACATGTGTTTCATGCAGAAAGGTGGCTGTTACTGGTGCCAGCTCACTGGGTCTATATGGGAAGTTTAAGCCATTTCAGTGACTTAATTTCTCTGTGCTTCATTTTTCTCCTCTGAAAATGAGGATAACACTAGTAACCGCCCACGATTGTTGCGAGGGTTAATGAATAGAAACCCAGCACTTGAAGCTGTGCTTTGTTATATGTGTTACTCTTTCCATTTTGTCTTCAGTCCATTGGTATGCCGATCTATGCCCACAGGTGACAGTGGAGAGGAGGTGTGTCTTTTGAGCAAATGGATCAATAATCTGTAGTAGCAACTGATGGTTGCCGCTTGCAAGGCCCTTTCATCTACATTATCTCATTTAGTTTCCTCTTCACAACCATCCAGGAGTTCCCTCACCCTAGGATACAGAAGAGGAAACTGAGGCGTAGAGGGTTTGCAGAGGCCTTGCCTAGATGTGGATGAGGACGGTTCACTGCAGTTCCCAGCCAGTGCTCAGCTGAGTGGGCTGTCAAGTGCTCCTTAGAGGTAAAAGCGCTGTGGCTCACTGAGCATCTCTCGCAGGGCATGATGGGATGTTCTGAAGCGAGTTCGGCCTTGTCTTTCTGGGTGTGTCTCCTCCCCAAAGGAGAGGCTCTGGGAAAAGGTGGGAGGGGCCATCCTCAGAAGATGGCTGAACTCTGCTGTATCAGTTTGTTCTCCCCTTTGTGCGGAGGGGAAGGAAGCCACATTTCCTGAGCATCCACCCCCCCCAGACAGTCAGAATATTTAGCCCCGCATGGTGTTGACTCCTCAGCAGACTGCCAGATTCAAGCGCTGGTCCTGCTCCATAGATCGGGAGGCTGAGGCCGGAAAGCCGAAGCCCCTTTCCCAGAGACACAACTTGGGCACGAACCGGGCCTGCCTCAGAGGGGAGACCTCGATATTTCCACCACACTTGAAGTGGGTGGAGAAAGGCCTCCGTGGCCGGTGCTCTTTCCTCCTGCCCTCCCGTTCCCTTGGACTCACCTCCCTGGACAAAATCCTCCTTCTCAGGCCTAGCTCCCCGGAGCCGCAGGAAAGGCCCTTGACGGCTCCCCTGGCAGGACCCAGGACACAGCCTCGGAGAAGTCGTGTGAGCCTGAGTCTCTCCTCAGCCTCCTTCAGGGATTCGTCTCCTTTCTCCAGTCTCTGCTTTGGCCTCAGCTCTCGAAGCGAGGCGTCTGATCACGGCCATGTTCATGAGGCTGTGAAATGCTTCTGCGTTTTCAAAAACTGAAATCTTGATCGAGATGATCATATGCCATGGTGAGAAATAATACAGAGAGCCTGGGTGTGGTGACTCACAGCTGTAATTCCAACCCTTTGGGGAGCTCAGGTGGGAGGATGGCTTGAGGCCAGGAGTTTGAGACCAGCCTTGTTTATCTGGTTTCCCCAACAGTGACATCTTGTAAAACTATAGTACAACATCACAGCCAGGATATTGGCATTACTTCAATCCACTGAGTGTCGTAGTCTCACTCTATTGCCCAGGCCGGAGTGCAGTGGCACACTCACAGCCACCCCAGCGTCAACTTGCTGGGCTCCGGCGATCCTTCCGCCTCAGCCTTCCAAGTAGCTAGAACTACAGGCGCTCGCTACCATGTCCGACTAATTTTTTGATTTGTTGTAGAGACAAGGTCTCACCAGGTTGCCCAGGCTGGTCTCAAACCTGTGGACTCAGTTAATCCTCTTGCCTCTGCTTCCCAAAGGGCGGGATTACAGTGTGAGCCACCACGCCCAGTTTAACCCACCAATCTTATTCACATTTCTCTGTGTGTGCATGCGTGTGTTCTCTGTGTTAATTCTATGCAATTCTGTCTTCTGGGTAGGTGTGTACATGTGCCACCACAGTAAAGATTTGAGTGATTCTGATGCCACAGGCTCCCTCCTGCTGCCTTGCATGTGTGTGAGCTCTTGAAGACAGAGACCTCGGCGCTGGACTCTGAGCTAAGGTTGCCCATGCTGTCCTTATTATTTACGACAACCCTGCAAGTTGGCTTGACCGCCCCATCGTGGGTTAATTTGTCCATGATTGCACTGTAGACAGCTGGGACAGCAGGAGCCAATACCATCTCAGGACCATGTGACAGTCAGCAGGCCTTTCCTTTTACCTTAACCATTCCTTAATTATTATTATTAAAACAATAATTCTTTCTTTCTTTCTTTTTTCTTTCTTTCTTTTCTTTCTTTCTTTTCTTTCTTTCTTTTCTTTCTTTCTTCTCTTTCTTTCTTGTTGGAGTCTCACTCTGTTGCCCAGACTGAAGTGCAGTGGCATGCTCATGGCCACTGCAGCCTCGACCTGCTGAACTCAGGAGATTCTTCCACCTCAGCCTTCCAAGTAGCTGGAACCACAGGCGTGTGCCACCACTCCTGGCTAATTTTTTGATTTATGGTAGAGATGAGGTCTCGCTAAGTGGCCCAGGCTGGTCTCAAATCCATGGACTCAGGCAATCCTCTTACCTAGGCCTCCCAAAGTGCTGGGATTGTAGACGTGAGCCACCATGCCTAGGCTTTTTTTTTTGTTTGAATTGGAGTCTCACTCTGTCATCCAGGCTGGAGTGCAGTGTCATGCTCACGCCCACTGCAGCCTTGACCTGCTGGGCTTAGGCAATCCTTCTACCTCAGCCTTTCAAGTAGCTGGGACTACAGGCACGTACCACCATGCCTGGCTAATTTTTTTTTTTTTTTGTAGAGATGAAGTCTCACCAAGTTGCCCAAGCTGGTCTCGAACCCGTAGGCTCAGGCAATCCTCTCACCTCGGCTTCCCAAAGTGCTGGGATTATAGGAGTGAGCCACTGCGCCTGGCACAACATGTTTGTTTGTTTTTTTAAATCAAACACTGGGACAGGACATGGTGGCTCATGCCTGTAAATCCCAGCACTTTTGGAGTCTGAGGCAGAAGTGTTACTTGAGCCCAGGAGTCTGAGACCAGCATGGGCAACAGAGCAAGATGCCATCTTTAAAAACAAGTCAATCAGGACAGAAAAGGTTAAAAGAAAAGTAAGAGACCTATGTCTTTCCAGCCTCCCCAGTGATGACTTCTGTTTCCTAGTGAATTTCTCAAGTAATTTTCCATATATTTATAAGTATATATGTGAACATATACAAGTATATATGTGAACATTCTATTTTTTCTTTCTTCTTTTTGTCAGGGGTCTCATTCTGTTGCCCAGGCTGGGGTTCAGTGGCACGATCACATCTCACCGTAGCCCAATTCTGCTGGGCTCAGTAGATCCTTCCACTTCAGCCTCCTAGGTAGCTGGGGCTACAGGCGTGCACCACCACACCTGGCTACTTTTGTGATTTTTTTTGTGTCAATGTGTGTACTGGTCTTGAATTCCTGGGCTCAAACAATCTTCCTGCCTCAGCCTCCCAAAGTGCTGGGATTACAATTGTTAGTCTCCACACCCAGCCTCTTGTTCTTTTCTTTCATTCTTTTTTTTTTTTGAGTTGGAGTCTCACTCTGTTGCCCAGACTGGAGCGCAGTGGCCGCTCCAGCCTTGACCTGCTGGGCTCCGGCGATCCTTCCGCCTCAGCCTTCCAAGTAGCTGGAACTACAGGCGTGCGCTACCACACCCGGCTAATTTTTTGATTTATTGTACAGATGAGATCTTGCCAAGTTGCCCAAATTAAAGCACACTAGACATACTGTTACAACTCATTTTCTTTGAATCATGAGTTTTGTACATCTTTCCATTCTTTAGATAGAGGTCTTTTTAACTCCCTTCTTTCAAAAAGTTAAATATATTTTAAAAGATAATGCATTCATGTGACTTAAAATTCATAAGGCCCAGAAGTGCACACGAGGAAACTCCCTTCTCTCACTGCCTGCCCCTGTGCCCAGTTACACTCTTAGAGAAACCAGTGTTGTCAGTTTCTTGTGGATTCTTTCGAAGAGGAGTTTTGCATATACAAAGAGATGTATATAAATTCTGCCTCTCCTTGTGTCCAGGGTTCTTTTTTTTGAGTTGGAGTCTCACTTTGTTGCCCAGACTGGAGTGCAGTGGCCGCTCCCGGCCACCGCAGCCTCGACCCGCTGGGCTCCGGCGATCCTTCCGCCTCAGCCTTCCGAGTAGCCGGAATTACAGGCATGCACTACCACGCCCGGCTGATGTTTTTGATTTATTGTAGAGATGAGGTCTCGCTGCCCAGGCGCGGGTCTCGAACCCATGGGCTCAGGCAATCCACTCACCTCAGCCTCCCAAAGGCGCGGGATTACAGCCTGAGCCACCGAGCCCGGCTGTGTCCAGGGTTCTTTATC
Organism: Carlito syrichta; assembly: GCF_000164805.1. Classification (NCBI taxonomy): domain Eukaryota; kingdom Metazoa; phylum Chordata; class Mammalia; order Primates; family Tarsiidae; genus Carlito; species Carlito syrichta. Next base: position 48,683 of record NW_007247347.1, read on the forward strand.
TTGATTTTTTAAAACTTCACAGTGTTTTTTGGAAGCCCAAAAAACACTCGTAAGAGTTACTTCCTTTTTCTTTTTTTTACAGCTCTGTAGTATTCCATTGTAACATATGTACCATAATTAATTTAAGCAGTCTCTTTTTTATGTACATTTAGGCTGATTTCAGTTTTTTGGGTGCATGATAGCAGATAGAATTTTTAATGAAGGGCTGGGTGCAGTGGCTCAGTCTGTAATCCCAGCACTTTGGGAGGCCAAGGTGAGAGGATTGCCTTAGCCCAGAAGTTTAAGACCAGACTGGGTAACATGGTGAGCCCTCATCTCTAAAATAAAAATCACAAAAACTAGCTGGGCCTGGTGGCATGCATCTGTAGTTTCAGCTACTTGGAAGGCTGAGGTAGAAGATTTGGTTGAGCCCAGCAGGTTGAGACTGCGGTGGCTGTGAGCATGCCACTGTACTCTAGCCTGGGCGACAGAGTGACTCTCCAACTCAAAAAAGATATATAATAATTTTAAAGATAGCATTACAGACACAGAAAAAGTGTTTGGGGCAGGGACTGCTGGGTGCTCTTAGGAGCACCTGTGTCCACCCAGAGGCCTGGTTGTCATGGGGCAGAGCATAGGGAGCATGTGTTGGTGTGCTTCCCTCCCTGGGCTCCACAAGCCTACCCGTGACATTTGTGGGTTGGTGACCGGCCAAGGGAGAGCTTCCTTTCTACCCTTACTTTTCCCTCTTTTCCCTACATCCTCTTCCCTGACAAGCAGTACCAAATCTGAGCTCCTGTGAGGATCTCTAGGCCTTAATGAGTCCAAATGTGGTCTCAAACCAGGACTGTTACAATGTAGGTTCCTTATTTGGTTTATTTTTAGATAGATGAGAGCTGAGGAAATTTGACTAAGATTTTCAAGTTGAGATCTTATGATCAGGGCATGGTAAGTGACAACTTCTGTGCTTCCTGGGCCAGCATAGATAGAGCTGTAGTTCTGCTTTGACAGTGATGAATTTTTGTGAAATTGGCAACAACTCGGGCCCAAAGAAACCAGCTGGGCTCCAGCCTGGTTTTATGTTTACATCTTTGATTGTTTTTGGCGGTATGGATTTTGAAAAGGAAAACCAAATGCAAACAATCTCATGGATGTATCCTCAACTTGGCTCCTTTTGTCGAATCAGGAAATGTTTAAGTGAAGGGTCCCCCTGGAATGTGACTCCCCCATGCTGGGCCCTGGGAATGGTTTAAATTTGGATTGTAGATTTTGTTTTTTGTTTGTTTGTTTTTGAGTTGGAGTCTCACTCTGTCTCCCAGGCTGAAGTGCTGTGGCACACTCACGGCCACCCCAGCATCGACCTGCTGGGATCTGGCGATCCTTCTGCTTCAGTCTTCCAAGTAGCCGGAACTACAGGCGCATGATACCATGGCTGGCTATTTTTTTTTTTTTATTGTAGAAACAAAGTCTCACCAAGTTGCCTGGGCTGGTCTCAAACCCACGGGCTCAGGCAGTCCACTCACCTTGGCCTCCCAAAGTGCTGGGATGACAGGCTGAGCCACTGAGGCCTGCCTGGATGGTAGATTTGGAAAGGTCTCTATTTTCCATGATATATGGCATAGGCGAGTATAGTGAGCCCGACATTTGCATTTGATCACTGGCCCTCTTTGGGATTGAGTGTTGAAAGTTTTAGGAATGGCATGTCCACTCGGTATTCACTTGTGGATGGACTGATACGGGCAAAACGACAAGCTGTGAGGATAGCTCAAGAAGGACCCCTAGTGACAGCATCTAGTTGTGCTGCCTTTGCACCGTGGGCCAGGCAAGCTCCAGGGGGTTCGCCTGTCTTAGCAAAGGAGGGTGCTCCTGACCCAGAGAACTTTCCAGCAATGTCCTCCTGGCCGCAGAGACAACAGCTTCCCACAGCCGCCTCTTCCCAACAGGGCTCTCTGTCTGGGCCAGGCTGTCTCCAACTGTCTCCTCAACTTCCAGACCCTGCTGAACTTCCCTTCCCTGCACTGAGCTTTTCCTCAGGGACAGGGCCTGATTTTCCCCCAGTACAGCTCCCCTCTGTGACCTCTCCCACACCTCTGTCTCCCCTTCCGGGAGGGTTCTGCGCCTAGGCTGTGCCCCAGGCCTTCTTCCTGGGGGGTCGACCTCTTCCTTTCACAGGTCTGGCCCCTCTCCTTGGGGACTACGGGGCGTTGGAAGGAAGGGCCCAGCTGTTATTGTGCACGTGGTGGGCCTCAAACTCAGACGTTTAATATTCTCTTTCAAAGAGGCCGACCATGGAGAGAACGAAAACACAAGCTTCAGAATGGGAGAAGGTATTTGCAAAATATTTGATAAAGGACTATTATCCAAAATATACAAAGAACTCATAAAACTCAACAACAGCAGCGCATTTGGCGGTCCCACAGATCTCTCTCTTGCTCAGCATTTGGATGAAATAGACTCGGGGACTCCTCTTCCAGCTTCTCACCACTCTCCAATCTCCTCTCCACTTGCCACTTCTGAGACCACCTTCTCGGCCACCTCCTGCTTCTGGTACCAGTGAAAATCGTTTTTGCACTTAACTTCTTCTTGTCGACCAACCATGAGCTCTCAGGCTCACCAGAATTAGTCTGCCAAGGTGGAAGCAACCGTTGGCCGCCTGGTCGATTTGCACCTGCAAGTCACCTACACCTACCGCTCTCAGGGCTTTTATTCCAACCCTGACGACGTGGGTCTGGAAGGCGTGGGTCACTTCTTCTGCAAATTGACCGAAGAGAAGCATGGGGGCTCCGAGTGTCTCTTGAAGATGCAAAACCAGGGCAGTGGCCATACCCTCTTCCAGGATATCCAGAAGCTGTATCAAGATGAGTGGAAGAGAACCCTGGATGCCATGGAAGCTGCCGCTGCCCTGGAGAAGAACCCGAACCAAGCCCTTTTGGATCTTCATGCCCTGGGATCTGCCCTCACAGACCCCCATCTCTGTGACTTCCTGGAGAACCTCTTCCCAGATGAGGAAGTGAAACTCCACAAGAAGATGGGTGTCCACTGGCCAGCCTTCACAGGCTGGCCAGGCTGAGGCTGGGCTGGGCGAGTATCTCTTCAAAAGGCTCACCCTCCAGCACGACGAGGAGCCCAACGACTTCCTCTCAAAGGATCAGGGCTTCTGCCTGAGCCTCTCCTTCCAGCCAACAGGCAGCTTTTTAAACACCCTGGAGCCTCTTCCCAAGCCTGGAACTATATGGAAATAAAGCTTTTTGCAGTGGCAAAAAATTCCAAACAACCAAACAAAAGAAAACCTTAACAATAAGAAAACCACCTGATTAAAAAATGGGCAAGAGACCTGAACAGACATCTCACCAAAGAAGATATGTAGTTGGCAAATATGCATAGAAAACACATTCAATGCCATACACAATCACTATACACTTACTAGAATGACCAAAATCCAGAACACTGACAACACCAAATGCTGATGACAATGTGGAGCCACAGGAACTCTCATTCATTCCCAGTGGGAATGCAAAGTGGTACAGCCATTTTGGAAGATAGTTTAACAAGTTCTTGCAGAACTAAACACACTCCTACCATGTGATCAAGGAACTGTGCTCCTTGGTATTTACTCAAATAAAATGAAACTTCTTTCAAATAACATGAAAACCTGCCCACACATTTATAAGCAGTTTTAGTCACAATTGCCAAAATTTGGAAGTAACCAAGATATTCCTTAGTAGATGAACAGATGAATAAACTGTGGTGCACTCAGACAATGAAATATTATCCAGTGCTAAAAGGAAATGAGCTATCAACCATGAAAAAAATTGAAGACGCTTAAATGCATAACACTAAGTGAAATAAGACAATTTGAAAAGGCTATAGGCAGTTTGATTCCAACTATATGACATTCTGAAAAAGGCAAAACCATGCAGACAGTAAAAAAATCATGGCTGCCAGGGGTTGGAGGGAGGCAGGGGAGAGAATGGATGAATAAGCAGGGCGTGGAAGGTTTTTTAAGGCAGTGAAGCTAGTCTGTATGATAATACAATGGTGGATGCATATCATTCTACATTTGTCCAGACCCATAAAATGCCCAACACCAAGAGTGAACCCTCATGTAAACCACAGCCTTTGGATGATAATGCTATGTCAATATAGGTTCATTGACAGTAACAAATGGACCAATCTGGTGAGGGATATTGACAGGGGAAGCTGTGCATATGTGAAGACAGGCAATAGAAGGGAAATCTCTGCACTGTCTGCACTGTCTACTCAGTTTTGCTGTAAAACTCAAACTCTTCTGAAAAGTAAAATTTATTTAAAAATTTCAATTAAAAAAAAAAGTTGAACATATACTCAAAGAGATACAGTAACAAAGTTGAAAGAATATGACATTCCTTGTTTACCTGTAAATTCATGGGCCACTACCATATTTACTTCTTATTCATTAATATATACATATTTTTGGTAAATCTCTTAATTATTAGTGTGAGTTTAATTGCAGCACTTTTCCCCTCATAAAAGAATGTATTCTCAGAACTCTAATGTGATAAACAGAAACACATAAAATATCCTGTAATTGATGTAATCATGTTTTGGCATTACAAGCTTTCAGACATTCTGGTGGCCCCAACGAGCGGAAGTAGTTAGGGCCCTTCTCCAGTGTGAGGGGCCCCACTCTCAGTCCCTTTCACAGGCCAGAAATGTCTCACCTCTCAGGCCGTTCTTTACCCCTCATGGGGTCTCCTACACAATCCCTCAGTTTTTGGAGGAATCCTGAGATGGGGCTCCCCCCGTCATTCCCCTTTGTGACTTTTGGGGCCTCATGAAGCTTCACCTCAACTAACTGGCTCTGTCAGCCCTCAGGCTCCTCCCTCAGAGCTTCCTCCTTGTGCACACAAGGCCTCCCCCTGGCTGGAGCGTCTTTCACACAGGTTGCAGCAGCTCACAAGGCTGATCACACCATGGGGGTAAGGCAAAAGAGCAGATCTGGGATATTCTAATTCTAGCATTCCTGGTGTCACTGTGAACCTAGATTTGTGACATGAAGAAAGGGGGTACACATGTGGAATTGAAAAGGTTAAGTTAAAAATCCTAGGGTATTAGATTTAGCTGGAAGTGTCAACTCTTGTGTTTTGTGCCCAAATGTTAGGTGTGAGCATCCTCGTATTCAAATTGTGGTCGCTAAACACCACTCTCCAATAAAAGAAACCAGGGGTCTATGGAGGAATAGCTGAGTCCAAGTCTAGGACAGAAGACACGCGAGATGAGTTTGGAACATCTAGTTGTGCTAGAAACCAAGGCAGGTATCCAGGACTACCAGGGTCATGTCAAACTCAGGAGCCAACTCAAATGATTCTCACTGGCCAAAGATGGACAACCTGAGCATCAGTAAGAACAATAACAGTAATTGATTGTAACAAAACAGTAATTGATTAAATCTGCGCTAAAAACAAACACAAAATAACAAAACTAATTGTTACCATTAGGAACCAACTCATTGTTTTGAAAAATGGTACATAAGAGGGAAAGAATCAAAGCATTTATACTTTCTTCCCTAAATTAAGTGTACCAGTGGGTAAACAAATAGGTAAGAGGAGCTTTTCTTTTTTTTTTTTTTGAGTTGGAGTTTCACTCTGTCGCCCAGACTGGAGTGCAGTGGCTGCTCCCAGCCACCATGGCCTCAACCTGCTGGGCTCCAGCGATCCTTCCGCCTCAGCCTTCCGAGTAGCCGGAACTACAGGCGTGCGCTACCACGCCCGGCTGAGTTTTTGATTTATTGTAGAGATGAGGTCTTGCCAAGTTGCCCAGGCGGGTCTCGAACCCGCGGACTCAGGCAATCCACTCACCTCAGCCTCCCAAAGCGTGGGATTACAGACTGAGCCACTGAGCTCGGCATTTTTTTTCGTTGTCAGAATCTCACTCGGTCGCCCATGTTGGAGTGCATGGCTCACTAGCGACTTGACCTCTTGGGCTCAGGCAGTCCAATTGCCTTAGTTTCCTGAGCAGCTGGGACTACAGGTACACACCACCATGCCTGGCTAATTTTTTGATTTTTGTTTATAGAGACAAATTCTCACTATGTTGTCCAGGCTAGCCTTGAACTCCTGGACTTAAATGATTCTCCTGCCTTGGTCTTCTCCCAAAGTGTGGGATTCTGCCTTGGTCTTCTCCCAAAGTGTGGGATTACAGATGTGAGCCACCGCCCAGCCAGAGCTTTTTTTTCATGGTTGTATCCCTGTTCATTAATGAAGAGGAATAACGAGAATAGAATTCCACCATTTTGCAAAACTTCATGAATGAATAGATTTAGGCATTGATGACCAGTTTCTGCTAATGTTGTAGGAGAGAGACAACCAGGTATGATATGCCTCTTGACATAAGAACAGTAGCCACCTAGACAGAGTCTTGCCCCAAAAATCAAAACCTGAATCCAATCAAGCCTCTAGACCCAACTACCCATTTCAGGAGATGCAGAGCAAGGATGAAGGTGGGAGCCCTGTGCTCCTCAGGCTTCAGTGTGTGCATAAACCCCTGGGAAACTAAATAGGGCTAGGGCGGGGCTTGGGACATTCTGCATTTCTAGCAAGCTCCCAGTGACACTACCTTTGCTGGCCCATGGACCACACTCACTCTGAGTAGGTGTTAGATAAACCCTGGGGGTGCAAGCAGCAAAATCCACACCACGATAAACTGTAAGGGAGAGACAAGATGATTTTCTTCAACAAACACTTTTATTAAAAGAAGGGAATGAGACTGAGAGTTTTAAGAGACGTGTCAACCAGTCACCATGGGGATCCTTGTCTGGATCTTAATTCCAATTGCCGACAAACTGTTTTTTGTTTTGTTTTGTTTTGTTTTTGAGTTGGAGTCTCACTCTGTCGCCCAGACTGGAGTGCAGTGGCCGCTCCCGGCCACCGCAGCCTCGGCCTGCTGGGCTCCGGCGATCCTTCCGCCTCAGCCTTCCGAGTAGCCAGAATTACAGGCATGCGCACCATGCCCGGCTGATTTTTTGATTTATTGTAGAGATGAGGTCTCGCTGCCCAGGCGGGTCTCGAACCCACGGGCTCAGGCAATCCACTCACCTCAGCCTCCCAAAGGCGACAAACTGTTTTTAAACAAGGTGACATTTGTGAGATCACTGAAAATTTGAACACTGACTTGGTTAGTTTGCTAGGGCAGAATACCACAGACTGGGTGGCTTAGAACCGCAGAAATTTATTTTCTCACAGTAAGTCAGACAACAAGGTGCTAGCAGGGCCATGCTCCCTCTGAAGGCCTAGGGAAGGCTCCTCCTTGGCTCTCCCAGGATCTGGTAGCCCCCGACAAGCAGGCTTAGGGCAGCCTTGCTGCACTTTTCACATGGCGTTCTTCCTTTGTCTCTGCACACTATCCTCCCTCTGTGTGTTTCTCTGTCCAATTGTCCCCCTTTTGCAAGGACACCAGTCATACTGGATTAGGGCCCATCCTAACAACCCCATTTTAGCTTGATGACCTCTGTATAGATCCTGTCTCCAAATAACGCCACATTCTAAGGAACTGGGGATGTGGACTGCAGCATATCTTTCTTTGGGATGGTGGGGGGAACACAAATCAACCGAAAGTACTAGATATTTGATAATATTAGGGAGACAACTTTAATTTTCCAAGTTGTAATAATGGTATTCTGGTTATGCTAAAATTTTTCTTTTAGAGAAGCATACCAAAAACACCAAAAAATAACATGAGTCAAATATGCAGCTATAATAGATGAAGCAGCATTGGCTCTTCACTGTTGAACGTGGGTGAATCTGGGTATATGAGGGGTCAGCGTGTTATTCGTTTCCTTTGATAAAAGTTTGAAGTTGGCCGGGTTCGGTGGCTCAGCCTGTAATCCCAACGCTTTGGGAGGCCGAGGCTGGATTGCCTGAGCCTGCGGGTTCAAGACCAGCCCAGGCAACTTGGCGAGACCTTGTCGCTACAATAAATAAAAAATTATCTGGGTGTGGTAGTGCACACCTGTCGTTCAGGCTACTTGGAAGCCTGAGGCGGAAGGATCGCCTGAGCTCAGCAGGTCGACGCTGGGGTGGCTGTGAGCGTGCCACTGCACTCCAGCTTGGGCGAAGAGTGAGACTCCAACTCAAAAAAAAAATTTTTGAAGTTTTCGAAAACAAAAGGAAAACCGAAAAATGAGCAACAAACAACTATCCACATAGCTAACTTGGCCCCTCCTCGACCTTCCCTGTCCTCCCAGAGGGCCACCACAGGCCCGCTTGCACAGGCAGCCAGGCTAGGGCTTCCTTCCCAAGTTCCTCAGGAGCCCCTTGGGCCCACACACCCTGGTGGCCACATGCAACTCCCCAGAGGCTTCCCTGTGTCCAGAAACATCCCCTGCTCCCAGCTGCTGGCCGGGCTCCCCTCCATGTGGCATCCCCTGCCCGGACAGCTGTCCCTTGCTCAGGAGAAGCTGGCCGCAGTCTTTGCCCTCATGGGGGCAGCCACTGCTCAGGGAAGAAACGCTCGGCCTGGGCACAGCCGCAGGCCAGAAGCTCGGCCCCAGAGGGCACGGCCCTGGGCCCCACTTGCTACCTCCTGAGCAGGCCTGATGGCCTTTGAAAGGACAGTGACTGGGACATGCTACCTCAGAAAAGGAGAATTCGACCTGGCTCCATTTCAGTCAGTTCTCCCTCCGGCTCTTCGATTTACTCTGGGCCAGGCACGGGGGCACAGCACTAAGGCCTAACGGTCCCCTGACAGGGAGGTCCCATTCAGCAGAGGGAAGGTGACCTTCGAGCAGAGTGCCCCCTAGAGACCCTGTGATCTCTGTCCTAGGACCCTTCAGGAGGGAGAGAGTCTTCTAGAATAATAAGCAGTGAAGTAAAGACAAACAGCATTACGACCAATTGTGGGATCTTGCAAGTTTGTGGGCCCATTGCACAAGTTAACACCTTTAACAAAGAACTTGTAATGAGTGTGGTGTATCCTAATTTAGACATAATATTGAAAAGCCCAAATTCAAGGTCTCTCATGTAAGCAAAGCTTACAAAAATGACCCCGACCTCTTCTGGGTCACCTCAGAGACCTCATTTCCAGACCTTCCTTCCAGGGCTCCCTCTGAGACTGAGCTCTTGCCTAGATGATCCCATAGGGCTGGCAGGGAGGAGAGAGGAAATGAGGGAAGGAAGATGGCTTCTCGGAGCCCTCTGTGGATGAGGGTCTTGGCTCCACGGTCCCCCGTCCAGGGTGCAGCTGCTTACCAGCCTGCACCCAACTCCCTTCAGACAAAGCTGCAGCGTCACCACACAGTCGTTCTCTGGTCTGCCCTGCAGAGTGCATTCTACACCCACCTGCTGGCACCTGCTATCTGCCAGAGACTGTCCCGAGTCCCTGAGATACGACCATGAGTGGAAGAGACAACAATTCCTGCATTCTGGAAGGGCAGCAGACAAACAGGAAGCGTAGAAAGCAGGTAAATGGCCGACAGGGTTAGGATGTGTGCTATGAAAACTGAAAAGGAGAGCAGGATTAGAGGCCGGTGTGGCCAACATACAGATTTCACCTAAAGAAAATCCCGGCAGGGTGTGATGGCTGGCACTGGTAGTCCTAGCACTTTGGGAGGCTGAAGTGGGAGGGTCACTGGAGGCCAGGAGTCTGAGACCAACACAAGACTCTCTCTGCAAAAACATGTAAAAATCAGCCGGGCATGGTGGCCTATGCCTGTAGACCTATGTAGAGCTATGACTGAACCACTGCACTCCAGCCTGGGTGACACAAGGTCTCTAAAAAACAAAAAGAAACAAACAGAAAAAGCCCCAGGCTCAGGATTCTCTTGAAGAATAGGAATCCACGGCAGCCTTTGATACTTGGTTCCTGGCAGGCAGGGGCCTGCCTTCATTTGCAATAGTCCCTAGCACTCCTTAGTGCCTCACACTGGCCACCTTGCCGATTTGTGCTTCCTGCCAGTTCCTTGCAGGCATTGGCTTGGAATCTTTAATATATGTGTGCTCCTCTTTCAGCATTTTAAAGTCTAGGGCAGAGTATTTCAAACTTGAATGAGTTTCAGTCACTTGAGGATTCTGTTAAAATGCAGGTCTGATTTCAGAGGTCTGGGATAGGGCATTTCTTTTTCTTTTTTTTTTTTTTGGGTCGAAGTCTCACTCTGTAACCCAGGCTGGAGGGCAGTGGCAAACTTCTCACAGCCACCGCAACCTCGGTCTGCTGGGCTCAGGCGATCCTTCTGCCTCAGCCTTCCAAGTAGCTGTAACTACAGGCACGCACTACCGTGCCCGGCTTATTTTTTGATTTATTGTAGAGACAAGCTCTCACCAAGTTGCCCAAGCTGGTCTCGAACCCCTGGGCTCAGGCAATCCTCTCACTTTGGCCTCCCAAAGTGCTGGGCTTACAGGTTTGAGCCAACGCGTCTGGCCTTTGCATTTCTTTTCTATTCTGTGAGTTGGAGTCTCACTCTGTTGCTGAGGCTAGAGTGCAGTGGCATGATCATGGCTCACTGCAGCCTCAATTCCTGGGTTCAAGTGATTCTCCCACCTCAGCCTCTGGAGTAGCTGGGACTACAGGTAGCCACCACTATGCCTGGCTAATTAAATTTTTTTTTTTTTTTTTTAGAGACGAGGTCTTGCTGTGTTGCCTGGGCTGGTCTTGAACTCCTAGGTTCAAGTGATCCTCCCACCTTGGCCTCCCAAAGTACTGGAATTACAGGTGTGATCCACCGCTCCTGGCCTGAGATACTGCATTTCTAATAAGCTGTGGGGTGACGCTATACTTTGAGCAGCAAGGGCCTCATTGACTCAATCCATCGATTTGAAAATGATATTTACTTCGGACCAATAAAAACACCCTCCTGTCCTCTTCAAACACAAGACCGTCCATGCATATCTTTGTTTTGCGAGTGTAGACTGCCAACTGCATGCTGTGGTCTAAGGAATCGCACTGGCTAGCGATACCCTGAGCACACCCTGCTTTTCCACTGGAGTTTCCATCCTGCTTGTGCCTTGCAATCACCTTGGAAAGCTTCCAGAAGGCCCCTCCCAGACTGACGGTTTCAAAATCACGTTCAGAGTCCCCCAGGTGACTGCAGTGTGCACAGGGGCAGCAGCCAGGAAGGCCTGAGCCCCGCACGAGACAAGGTGTCAGACGGCAACGGAAGGCAGGCGCAAGGGCGCATTTCCTGCGAATTGTGTCTAGCCCTAAAGTGATCGGGCTGCAGTTGGAAAAAAAAGCCTGAGACTGGGAAGGGTAGAATAAAGGTGGAGCATCTGAATCCTGACATCTAACTGAATCCCCACAGGAGCTCTTGCAGGCCGCTCTTCTTTGGCAGTGACTTTGGCACCAGGACTTCAGCCAGTGGCCTCAGCGGTCCAGGTAGAGGAGCCATAGGGACACAGAGGCCACTGCAACTGCAGGCTGGGCATTTCCAGGCAGAAGAGGCAGGCACGGTTGGCAGGTGGGTCAAGAAGGACCTGGCATCCTGTCTCGGCATCTTTGGACTTGGCCTCTTGGTAAATTTTAAACAGGATTGGACTTATGCTGTAGAAAAATTGCTGCTGTGTGAAGCGGGGATGGGGTGGGGAGAGGCCGGAGCCAGGAACACTGAGTTTGGAGGCTGCTGCCTTGTGGGCAAATAACACCATCAGGCCTGGAGCAGGAACTGGCAGGGTGAGGGTAGGAAGGCTAGAGTAGAGAGCATGGGTAAGACTCTCCTGTGGACATCCTGGAGGGATCTAGGATGTCCCCAGGGTTCCCCAAAGCTCTACAGACAATGTTTCCAGCTCAGACCTGCCGTTTACCTCTGATCATGATGTGGTCACGGTCTGCTGGTTGGGAAGGGAGTCAGCCCCTTTCTCTCGAATGGCTCTCACTCTCAGATTTATTTCTTCAAGGCTTAGAGCCTTCACCCTCCTGGCCACCACGCATCACGTGGCTGGTGGAGGGAGGCCGGCTGTAAGTGGTTCTGAAGAGCTTACATCTTCGTGAGGGGAAATGAGAGCCTCCTGCACATGAGCTACGTCACTGCCACTTTGTGTCCCCAGAGATCCCACCAGAAAACTCCTAAGATTTGATCAACATAGTTGATGACATTTTGCCCTGCCATCTGCCTTGGTGTGTAAATATATCTGTTCTTTCAGATTAGATACCTGCAGGCTTCCCTTTTTCTTTATAATCAAATTACTTTGATTTCCTGTTTCAGTCACCCAGGCTGGAGTGCGGTGGCATGATCATGGCTCTCTGCATCTTCGACCTGCTGGGCTCAGGTGATCCTCCTGCATCAGCTTCCTGAGCAACTTAGACTGCAGGTGTGCAGGACTATGCCCAGATAATTTTTCTAATTTTTTTTTTTTTGGTAGCAATGAGGTCTCACTATGTTGCCTAGACTGGTCTTAAACTCCTGGGCTCAAGCAATCCTCTCACCTCGGCCTCCCAAAGTGCTGGGATTATAGGCAGGAGTCACCACATCAGGTTGCAACTATATTTTTTACACTCCCAATATCCAGCAAACTCTGGATGTGCCAGGAGAGAGGTTATAAGTACAAATGGCCAACTGCAGGGGTCTTAGGGAGGGAATCCCCTTAAGTGAGAAAATACCTTTCCAAAGTGTGTTGGAAGAAAAAGAACTGTGGCTTGGAAGGAGAAGAGAAAACAGAACTAAGTTGTTATGCTAAGAAATGAGCTGTGACTTGGGAGGGAAAAGAGCTGGGGACGGAGGGGCGGGAGAAAGAGGGTGCTGGAACCACAGAAAAGGGAACTCCAAGGGATTCTTAGTGATGAGGCTGTCGCTGGGCTCCTGATTACTCTTATTAATCACTCTTGATTAAGACGTGCCTATTTGATTGAGATTTACACTGCTGTCAATTTTTTTTGTTTTTTTGTTTTTGTTTTGAATTGGAGTCTCACTCTGTCGCCCAGACTGGAGTGCAGTGGCTGCTCCCGGCCACCGCAGCCTCGACCTGCTGGGCTCCGACGATCCTTCCGCCTCAGCCTTCCGAGTAGCTGGAACTACAGGCGCGCACTACCACACCCGGCTGATTTTTTGATTTATTGTAGAGACACGATCTCGCCAAGTTGCCCAGGTGGGTCTCGAACCCACGGGCTCAGGCAATCCACTCACCTCAGCCTCCCAAGGTGCGGGATTACAGGCTGAGCCACCGAGCCCGGTTAACACTGCTGTCATTTAAACTGCTCCAAAACTTTAGCAAAATCTCCCATGAGCCCAGGTGTCTCACGTGAGCAATCTTGGGAGTGTGGGAAGGGTAGGTCGTTCTGCCTCCAGGTCAGTTCAGACCCAAAGGACATGGAGGGATGCCTAAGGACAAGAGTCTACGTGGAGTCACAGATGATCAGGAGACTAGAAGCCCTTGGGCACCTCTAGAAATCTCGGGAGAGCCCTGGACATGCCACAGTATGAATGTTGAGTAACATGACCCAATGTTCTTGTCTCCCTAGGTCAAGGCAACCTCAGAGGACACCTGGGTTTATGTAGATCTGTGTGGAACTCACCACGTACACATGCCCACCAGGACGAAATTGCGCCGTTTCAAGGCACATATTAAACTCGGCTCAAAGAAAATCTATAGTAGTAGTCAGGACTTTTTCTTTTTGGTTTGAAGAGACAGATTCAACCCACACTGGCATAGGGATGCAAAAAAATGATGTATTCTTTAATTTTAAAAGTCAGGGGTAGCCGGGCTCGGTGGCTCAGCCTGTAATCCCGCGCCTTTGGGAGGCTGAGGAGAGTGGATTGCCTCAGCCCGCGGGTTCGAGACCCGCCTGAGCGGCGAGACCTCATCTCTACAATAAATCAAAAATCAGCCGGGCGTGGTAGTGCATGCCTGTAATTCCGGCTACTGGGAAGGCTGAGGCGGAAGGATCGCCGGAGCCCAGCAGGTCGAGGCTGCGGTGGCCGGGAGCGGCCCCTGCACTCCAGTTTGGGCGACAGAGTGAGACTCCAACTGAAAAAAAAAAAAAAAAAAAAAAAAAGTCAGGGGTAGTTACAGGCACGGCTGATTCAGGGGTCATTGGATCAACAGGACTCCATGTTTCTCCCATGTTGGTTTCTTTCAGGTTTCTTCACTGTTGGCTCAGTTCTTAGGCAGGTTGAAATGAAGGATCTTTAAGTGTCTGTGGGAAATTAAAAGAAAAGCACACACGAAAAAAGGGGAGGCAGGGACAAATTAGAAACAAGAAATCTGTAAACAGAGAGTACCTGGCGGAAGTTTCCATGGAGAGGTACAAGGTTCAGTTTTGAAGAGAGTTCTCTTATTTCTTTCTTTCTTTTTTTTTTTTTTGAGTTGGAGTCTCACTCTGTTGCCCAGACTGGAGTGCAATGGCTGCTCCCAGCCACCGCAGCCTCAACCTACTGGGCTCCGGCGATCCTTCTGTCTCAGCCTTCTGAGTAGCCGGAACTACAGGCGCGTGCTACCACGCCCGGCTGATTTTTTGATTTATTGTAGAGATGAGGTCTCACTGCCCAGGTGGGTCTCGAACCCGCGGGCTCAGGCAGTCCACTCACCTCAGCCTCCCAAGGTGCGGGATTACAGGCTGCACCACCGAACCCGGCTGAGTTCTCTTATTTCAAGAGAAGAAAAAACACTGCAATAGAATTGAAGCAAGAGGAGAAGTAAGCAAGTGGGAGGTCCTTTGGGGTCAGAGGAGGAGAAATGGGCCCCTGGTTTAAGCCTGTCATGACAATCCTGCCCCACTTCCCAGCCTCACTTGCAGCTAGGTTGGCCATATGAACCTGCTATGGCCAACGAGGCATAAGCCTTGTCAGCCTGGCGTCTAGACAGAGATGGAGTTTGTGCTTTCTTTGGCAAGTGGGTGATGACTGAGGCCTGGGTGGAATCTTCTTCGGTCTCCTTCCCTGAGCACCGGAGCTGGGCCGTTGTCTTTCCACCAGTGCTTCTTCTCTCTTCCCTCACCAAAGCTAGGCCATGAACCCCCCCACCTTGGGAAAAGGTCTAGTTCTTGCTAAATCACATGGATTAAGAATATATATTTTTAAATCATAAAAACAGTACATACTCCATGTAAAAAATTAAAACAGTACCCAGGTGTGCATAATAAAAGGTCTTTCAGCCCCTCTTGTCTCCCTAAATCCTGACTCTGCAGTGGTAGCCACAGTTCATGGCTTTGGGAAAATTCTCCAGACCTTTTCCTGTGCGTTCTCTCTCTCTCTCTCTCTCTCTCTATATATATATATATATATATACACACATATATATAATTTCCTGTACCATATATATAGCATGTCTATATACATATACACACACATGAATGTATATAGACATGTATAAATGCATATATATGTGCCATTCTGCAACTTTTCCCATTGGTTTTCATGACCTCCATTCACACGAACACATATGGATCAGCCTCATCCTTTTGAGTGGCCCCAGATGGTCCCGTGTTAGGGTCTATCATGCTGTATTTGGTTATTCTTCTAGGAATGGACACTGAAGGGGCCGTTTTTTTTTTTTTTTTCACCAGAATAGTAATAGCAGTTGCCTCACTGCCTTGTTTGCCCAAGAAGAAAAGATACCACTGTGATTGTTCTCATCAGTGACATTTGCTAGCAGCCCCTTTGTACAGGACGCTGTGCTCTGTTGGGGGATGTGGAAGAGAGTGGGACCGGATCCTCGCTCCAGAGGCCTTGGCTGGGTGGACAGCAGAAATACATCAGAAGGTAAGGTTACACCCCCGAGTACCAAATGGGGTGATTTTGGGAGAAGACAAAGAGAAGTTGGGGTGTTTGTCTGGGGTGATCTTCATGGGCAGGATGCACTCTGAGCCGGTTCTGGAAGTTTGGAGAGGATTCTGTGGAGGGAGCAGGCAGGAAGAATGAGCAGACCTGGCTCTCCAGGTGTGTCCAGGAAGCGTCGGTCTTTCTGACAAAGGTGAAATTAAGGTGCCAGAGCTCATTATCTGGCCTTTCTCAGGGCACTGAGGCTCATCCCTGCTTCTGTGGTGGTATTTTTTTTCTCTCTCTCTCAATTTTTTTTTTAAATAAAAATAACTATGAAGGGTTCAAGGCGCCTTTCTTTCACAACATCTCAGCTCTTAGGTCCCAGCGGCACATCGGTGGCAAAGAATGTCCCCTGTCACCGCAGCTGCTTGCCTTTATTTGAAGTGTCTGGCTGAGCTATCTCCCCGTGACATGCTTCTTTCAGAGCGGAATTATTCATCCCCCCGCGGCCCCCACCTCTCCCTGGCCCTGGGCTCTGTTCATCCCCGCAGGTGTGAAGACAGGCCCAGCCTTTGTGTGCGAGGAGCCTGCCCCTCCTCATGCTCCCTCTTGGATCCCCTCCAGGCCTGTCAAGGCTTTCCTCTGCTCTGGGCCCTGCAGTGTGTGGGGCTGACGTCTCCTGTCATCTGGGTGAGGGCTGCATAGCCTCCAGCCCGCCTCTAATATCCCCCTCCACAAAGGGCAGCCCTGTCACTCAGGGGGACCGTGGGTGAACCTGGGTCCACGGCCGCTGATGAAGCATCCACTCTGCCCAGGGAAGAGGAAGCAGCCTAGCAGAGGTGACTGCGGGGGCCAGGGGCACATGGGCAGGGGCCTGGGCAGAGAGAGGGAGAACGGAGCCATCTTGAGCCACCACAGTCAGGGAGCCAAGCTTACTTTGTGGCACAGGGAAAGCTGGCCAGGCCCGGCCGTGTGAGCTAGTAGTTAATGCAGGGGTGAGGTCTGGGGGCCCATCTCAGGGCCATCCTGTGAAAATGAAGGAGGGGGCTATAGAAATAGGGTCAGCATCCCCATCCTCCACCAGGCTCCGGAATTCTTCTGCCTCCTGGATCAGTGATGCCGAACACCTGATTTAGGGAGGCAGGGACAGAATTAGCAAACTGGGACTAGTGCCTGGGGCTGGGAGCTGGCCCCTTTGAGCCTCAGTCTCCTTGTCTCTCCACAGGGAGCATGGTGCCTGTTGCCCAGGGGACACTTGAAGATGTGGGATGGGTCTCAGTCAGAGAGGCGCCCAGGCAGGTGCCTGCATACAGCAGGTGCTTGCTGTTGGTATTGGCATGGTGGCACAGAGCAGAGATGGAAAGCAACGTACCGCCCGCAGACAGGCTTTCTCTGATCCTCCCAGTGTTTAGAAACGTGTTGTACGAGCTACTAACCGAAAATGTGGCCACACAGGGCCCACCTTAATTCAAAGCTGCAGTAGGTTGGGTTTGAGCAGCGACTGACCCCTGGAGATGGGCACAGGGTCCACCCCCACCTTGGCCTTCCAGGTTCTCCCCAGTCCCTGCAGATCCTTGCCTTTGCACCTAGCCAGCACCACGCAGGTGTCTGCTTTCCCTGGCTGCTGGAGGCATTTGAGTTTGAGGGCTCCGGGATCTTGGCTAGACCTCGATTTGCACCTTGCCACTTCGATTCACAACTTGTAGAGTGAGCCTCTCTGGGCCTCAGTTTCTTTATCTGTAAAGTGGGGCCCCTACTACCCACCAAATGAAAATAAGAGGAGCAGTTGGGCACAGTGACTCATGCCTGTGATCCTAGCACCTTGGGAGGCTGAGGCGAGAGAATTGTTTGAGCCCAGGAGTTTGAGACCAGCCTGGGTGACATAGCGAGACCTCATCTCTACACAAAATCAAAAAATTAGCATGCGTCTGTAGTCCCAGCTACTTGGGCGGCTGAGGTGGAAGGATCACCGGAGCCCAGGCAGTCAAGGCTGTGGCGAGCCATGATTGTGCCCTTGCACTCAGCCTGGGTGACAGAGCAAGACCTCGACTCAAAGAAAAAAGAAATAAAGAAAGAAGACAAGAGGAGCATGTATATGTTACCTGACTCTGAACCTGGAACCCTCCCTGATACGAGGGAAGATGCTGTGATTGAGATTTTTTTTTTTTTTGAGTTGGAGTCTCACTCTGTCGCCCAGAGGCATGCTCCCAGCCACTGCAGCCTCGACCTGCTGGACTCCCGCAATCCTTCCACCTCAGCCTTCCAAGTAGCTGGAACTACAGGCACACGCTACCACGCCCGGGTAAATTTTTGATTTGTTGTAAAAATGAGGTCTCGCCAAGTTGCCCAGGCGGGTCTCGAGCCCACGGCCTCAGGCAATCCGCTCACCTTGGCCTCCCAAAGGCGCGGGATTACGGGCTGAGCCACCGAGCCCGGCTTGTGATTGAGATTTTTATCATCGCTGCTCATTTCTGACCAGTGTAGTGTGCACCCCACGGAGCTCAGCTGCCCCCCATGGGTGGGATGGCTCAGGAAGCAGGGCAGTGTTGACTGAGGCAAGCAGGCCCAGGCTCCCAGAGCCAGAGCCTCAGCCTCAGCCTAGCTGGAGTCCATGTCCCATGGGGGGTGGACGGAGGCAGCAGCCGAGGGTCTCTGGAGGGGGCTGGGCCTCTGCAGAAAGGACCCGTCCGGAAAAGCCCTCCAAGCCGGCCTCTCAGAAGGGAAAGCAGGTGCTGGCGTCCCAACTCCAAGCTCCCACTGTAAATTAATCCACCCAAGCAATTGGGAACAGAAAGTGCTTCCTGTCCCGGCCTGGGACAATGGACAATAAATGCAGCCAGCCTGCTGGGCTCCGGCCCCTGACCTCAGAGGCTGCAGGAAGAAGTCTCCCACACGCACACACCTGCAGTGGGTGTGTGGCGCTGCCTGGCACTGCCCTGGGCTTGTGACTGGGCAGGGCCCCTTTTCAGGAGCCTCCGGCTGTTTCTGGACCCAAGCCCTAGGAGACGTCACTCTTCCCAGACATACTTCCTGTGGAAGGAGACCCCCAGACGGCACATGTTGAGTAAGTTTCCTTCGGCTCGGTTTAATCTAATGCATGCTCTTGAAGCCCCCACTGCACACAGGGTCTGTGCACGTGACCAGAAGGTTTTCAGGAAGACTGCTGCCTCACAGCGAGCAGAAGACAGCAGATGGGCTTGCTTCTCCTCGCTGGGTGCATGAACCCGGCTGATGTGCATGCAGGGCCAGTACCCACATCCCACTGGGGAAGGCGAACAGTAAGTTAGCTTTGGTGAAGGGGGGGTCCTTGGAGTGATGTGAAAGACCCTGTGATGCCAGAGGCTCATAGGACACGAGGCTCCTTCTGGATTCCTTCCCTTCCCTCCCGTCCTCTTTCTCTCTCTCTCTTTCTTTCTTTCTTTTAAAATTATTTTTCAGCCGGGCTCAGTGGCTCAGCCTGTAATCCTGTGCTTTGTGAGGCTGAGGTGAGTGGATTGCCTGAGCCCGCGGGTTCGAGACCCGCCTGGGCAGCGAGACCTCATCTCTACAATAAATAAAAAAATTAGCCGGGCGTGGTAGTGCATGCCTGTAATTCTGGCTACTCGGAAGGCTGAGGCGGAAGGATCGCCGGAGCCCAGCAGGTCGAGGCTGTGGTGGCCGGGAGCGGCCACTGCACTCCAGTCTGGGCGACAGAGTGAGACTTCAACTCAAAAAAATAAAATAAAATAAAATAAAATAAAATTATTTTTTAGAAACAGGGTCTCACTCTGTCACCCAGGCTGGAGTTCAGTGATGTAACCAAGCTCACTGCAACCCTAAACTCCTGGGCTCAATTGATCCTCCTGCCCTGGCCTCCTGAATAGCTTGGACTACAGGTATGTGCCACCACACCCAGCTTCCTTCTGGATATCTAAGGCTGATGACCTTGGCTTGACTTTAGTAGATGATGAACTTATGTTGTACAGGTATGAGCACACACTAGCCACGAAATGAATAGCCATTCTTGCTCATCTGGGGTAGGCCCACACTTTGTCTTTTAAAGAATAACGAACTGGTACATCCTTAGAGAAGGAAAAAGCAGGTTTCATGTCCAGCCAGAGAGGAACTGGGAGATTTGTTCCGAAAGGCTTTGGGCAGGAACTGGGTCTGGGCTGGGTCTGGGCAACTCTTAGAATGTGTGACTCTCTCATTTTTCCTGTGCAGAGGAGCAAGGGCTAGCCAGAGCAAGGCAGTGCGTGAACGGGTCTCCCTGTCTTGGGTGTCCCTGAGGCCACCAAACTTCTGAGTGTGCAGCTGCTCCAAGACAAATGTGGTGAAGAACACAGCAGGACTCCTGAGCATTCATTCCCCCTTAAAAGGAAGTTTTAGCTGTGGAAGCCTACGGCGTGTGGCCCTTGACCATGCTGGGCTACGGGTGAGGTGGGCGCCAGATGAAGCCTGGCTCCGTTTCTTCCTCCGGGTGGTGTCCTCACAGCCAGGCCTCTCCCGCCTTCCACCCTCTGGGGAGGTCCCCTGTGAAGAGCCTGTGCTTCCCGTCCCCTCCCTCAGATCATTAATGAACCACTCTCTCTCTCTCTTTCCTTTTCAACGATTGGGCTGTCGGAATCAAAGAGGCCCTCTGGTGACTCAGGCGTTTCCCATTGCCCTATTCTAGCATCCTCTACTCTTAGCGCTGAGAGTTTTTCACGTCCTATTTGGAACTGATAGGAAACCCTTTCATTGTTTCACTACATGGATATTAGCACTGATGAAGGAAGCGTTCCATCAGATAATCGGCTGCTGCAGCGAGCTGGATTCCAGCACAGTCCCGCCCAGGTCCAGAGTCGCCCCGCCCCCCAGGGGTCCCCAGACTCTCAGCCCTAGGCACCCTTAGCGAGGATGGACAGGCGCTTCTGGGCAGCCCAAGGCCTCTGGCACTTGAGAGACGCAGGAGTTGGGGACTGAGTCTGGGTCCCGTCTCCCCCTGCCCCCCATCGCCATTTGATGTGAGAGAGAGATGATGCAATCAGAGGTAGGAAGTGCTTCTCGAGTGCCCCCCATGTGCCAAGACCCTCTTCCTCCCGGCGCTGGCTTCCAGTTGTGCCCCTTGAAGCCCGAGGGCTCCCTGAAGATAGCTGGGGGCCTCTCAGCAGCTTCCCTTTGGACTCCTCTCCATGCCCTTTTCCTGTGCGAGACTTCGTTTGGACGAAGGGTTCGCTGCCAAGAAAACTGTTGGAAGACCCCTGCCTGACCACAACTTTCTAAGGTAGAGATACTTGACTTTGCGATGAGATGTTGGTGGTGGTTTCACTGAAGCCTGCTCCTCCCATTGGACTGTGGCTGTGAGGATGAGGCTCTGTCTATCAGGTTCATGGCTGTAGCCCAGCCCATAGTAGAGGGCCCAACCCTGGTAGATGCTCGATATTTATGAATGCATGACTGGTTGTCACCCTCCTCCCCTACTTAGAGATGAAGACCTCAGGCTCAGAGAGGACGTGTGATTTTCTCCAAGCCACACGGCAGGATTTTGAACCCACATGAGCCCTACTTTTCTTCCAGGGAGAGGCCACAGTCAGGGCCAGGATTTGGATGATGTATCGGGTGAAGGCAGCTCAGGGAGTGGAGACGGGGGTGGCAGAGGGAGAAGGCAGCAGGGTTTCCCACAGCACCGTTCTGAGTGAAGGGGAGAAAGGATTTCCCTTCAACAACCTCAGCCCCATTTTTCAGAGCTCAAGTGACAAGCCATTCCACGTCCCTGGTACAGGTGCTCCCCACTCCAGGAAACACATCTGCACTCTGGATGGAGCCATCTGTGAGGGAGCTGCTGGGTGGGGGGGAAAGGCAGGGAGGCTCGGCTCACCTCTGCCCATGCCGATGGGTCGCTCTGTCCCAGCTCCGGAATCGCAACGACAACCGCCATCCGTTGAGCATCTGTGACGTGCTAGGCACCATACGTCCTTTATGTGTGCTATTGCCAACCCTCAAAACAAGCCCTACACAGCATAAGCGTTTCTGTGCCCGGCTCACAGATGTGAAGCTGAGACCCAAGGAGGCTGAATGAGTTGCTCAAAGTCACACAGTAGGCAAGCGTCAGAGCTTAGTGAAGTGGGAGCAGTGGATTGTAAGCCTGGACGTCTCCAGGCCTCTCTGCTGCCCAGCTTGACAGCCCGGCAGGCTGGACGTTCAGAAGTGCTTGAGGAGCTTGTGAAAAATACAGAGGCCAGGGCTTACCTTTGAAGATTCTGACTTAGCGGCCCAGGCCAGGTCCCAGGAATCTTCATTTTCACGGGCTGTCCGGGTGGCCACCGTGCACAAGCAGGTTTGAGAATCACCTGCAGGGGATTCCTCGTCTCACCAGCTCTCCCCACCTGGCCGCAGAGTCTCCCTTCCTCCGTAGTCTGGCTGAGATGCTGCTGCTGAGAGAGCAGTCTCTCCTCTCATCCCCAGAATCGTGCTCTGAAGGGAGGACGGGCCTGAGGGCCCAGGTTATCATGCCCTGAGATAACCAAGATCTTTTAACGGAAAAAAATCTCACCCATTCACAGTGTCGATTTTACCTTTATTCTATGTTTATTTTTATGGTGGTGAAATATACATAACATAAAACCTACCACCATAACCATTTTTACTTGTAGAGTTCAGTGGCATTAAGTACAATCACGTTGTTGTACAACCATCACCACCATGCATCCCTGGAATTTTTGCATCATCCATAGCTGGAACTCTGTCCCTGTTAAACACTAATTACCCAATCCTGTCCCTCAGCCCCTGGCACCCATCATTCTACTCTCTGTCTCTATGAATTTGACCACTAGGGACCTTGTATGAGTAAAATCATACAGCACTTGTTTTGTTTTTTTGTTCTGGCTTATTCTACTTGGTATAATGTTCTCAAAGTTCATCCTTGTTATAGCACGTGTCAGAATTTCCTTCCTTCTTAAGGCTGAGTTATATTCCATTGTATGGATAGATAGACTACATTTATTTATCCATTTGTCTGTTGATGGACTCGGGTTGCTTCCGCCTTTTGGCTATTGTTATGTTAGCTTTATTTTAACATTATATAAATATAGGCATATCAAACCAAACATCTGATGGTCTATTTCTATAATAGCAAAACCAAAACAAATGTATAAATTAAATATAGTCAAATGATAAAACCAATGAAATGCAAGTGAATGGTATTAACATATAGCAATGGATGACGTCTTGCTGAAGCCTTCTGGAAACCGAAATGTGGAGCTGGTGACCTCAGTGCAGGTCCTAGCACATTCTTTTTTTTTTTTTTTTTTAGTTGGAGCCTCACTCTGTCGCCCAGACTGGAGCGCAGTGGCCGCTCCCGGCCACCGCAGCCTCGACCTGCTGGGCTCCGGCGATCCTTCCGCCTCAGCCTTCCCAGTAGCTGGAATTACAGGCATGCGCTACCACACCTGGCTGATTTTTTGCTTTATTGTAGAGATGAGGTCTCGCTGCCCAGGCGGATCTTGAACCCGCGGGCTCAGGCAATTCACTCACCTCAGCCTCCCAAAGGCGTGGGATTACAGGCTGAGCCACCGAGCCCTGCTCCTAGCACATTCTTTAACCCATGCGATGATTCAATTTTCCTGCCCTTTTCTCTGTCTGATATTGCAAAGCCTCAGTTGCTTAAAATGCACACACATGCTGTTTGCCCTTCTCTTGTTGCAATGCGTCCTTGACATCTTATGTCTACCTATGTTCTTTCCTCAGTATCCCATGACCATTGAAGTTGCACCTAATTGCTGTCAGGCTGTGATACACCTGAATGCTGGTACTGGAATCTGATGGCCGCCCTTGGTTAAAAGGTAGCTATTAAAGACCAAGCCTCCAGGCCCCAGTTGGAGAGCCAGCAGACCAACCTCCCAGCGGCCTGTGAAGTCGGCTCTTGTTTGGAGTTTTAGAGTTACTGTCTCATCTCCCAGGTTGTCAGGAGGTGTCAAGACTGTCCTGGCGAACTGAATACAGCCTCTCAAGAGATTTAAAAATCCCAAGTCCCAGTGAGGCTCCTGTTGGGATCTTGCGTCTCCACTCTTGGTTCTCAGTTCATTGCCGGGCAGAGATCCTGGGCCAGGTCTGAGATGGGGGAGACCCACTCCTCACGACGGGCTCTGTGCAATGCCTTGGGCATTCTGGGCCACCCTTTCTCCATTTCTTTCTTCTTTTCTTCCCCAGGCACAGGTCTTGTGGAACTTTTATGATTTTTAACAATATGAATCACCATGTATTGAGCACCTACTACGTGCCAGAGGCTGTGCTGAATTCTTGACACACACTGTCTCTGCATCCTTACTGCCCCACAGGAGCACTGAGGAAGTATCTCCACGTCCCACGTCGGGACCCTCAGAGAGATCCAGTCGTTTGCTCGGGGTCACACATGCAGAAAGTGGCAAGGCCAGGTCTGGCTGACCCCTCCGAGGCTCCATGCCATCCCCACTCCCGGGTCCATTCGTGGGTAAAAATCTTGGGTCGGTCGCCGTCTGGCTCTGTCAGCAGGAGAGAAGTGGCTTTGGAGCCCATTCCCAGGCTCTCCTTGCCCCAGCACAGAAAGCTGGCTGTTCTCTTCCGGGCTAGTGCTTCAGCCAGCGCCGAAGACGAACAAACAGCTTTTCCCCGACATCAGTTTTTCCCTGCATTGTTCAACAACTGCGATTCTAACCTGTGTTCTGTTCTCTTTCATTGTAAATGTGTGGTGACCCGCCAGGCAGGATGGGCAAACCAGGCTTCCAGGGGCTTGTTGGGGCACCCACAGCCGTTCATCACATTGTTTATGTGGGAAAGCAGTTCGTCGTCCAAACAGCAGCCTTACAAAAGAATGCCAGGAACACAATTAGTTCGTAAATTGGGAACTTCCTGTCTTTGTTGGGGTAGGGTGAGGATGGGTAGAGTCGTTAGTTTTAAACACTAAATGAGATGATACATGGAAAAAAGCTCAAAGCAGTCATGAGTGCACTGTATCCAACTCCAAAAACACATAGTCGCCATTATGTTACTGTTGTTGTTCTCAGGATTTCATGTGAAGGTAAAATCTGTCTGACTCGGGGGGGCAGCACGGGACCAACAAATTGCAGGCGGTAAATTTCTCCTCTAGCAAACAGCCTCCTCATCAAGGCTGTTCACAATTCAAGTCCAGTGATGAGTCCCTCATCCCCGAAGGTGCTTGAATAGAGGTGTGTAGAGGTGTGCTGTGGAAGAAGGGGATGCACAGGGCCAAGGGAGGCCTGGCAATAGGCCCTTGAAGGCTCTACCCAAAGGCCAGATTCCAGCCTCTCTTCCTCCCTTGGCAGGCCCTCAGTTTGGGTCACGCCATCTCACACCTACAGAACTGCCTGGTTCTGCAAAACGGACCCAGTACCTGCAGTGGACTTTTCTGGGCAGCATAGCATGATCACCAAGAGCAGGGATGTTGGAGCCAGAAAGACCTGAGTTCAAATTCTGGCTTTGCCACTGATCAGGAGTTTAACCCTATGCCGGGAACATACATTTTCCGGGCCTGTGGTGTGGAGTGAATTGTACTAATCTGCTGGGGTTGTTGAGAAGATTATATTAGGTCGAATATGTAAAGTACCTAGTTTGGTTCCATCACCTGCCAGATGATATAGTGGCACAGGGCAGGTCCTTAGCAGATGATGATTACTCCAACCTGAGCCAAATCCTTCCCACCGGCCACCAAACCCTCTTCAATGTTCCTTTTCTAATAACAGCCAACACTTACTGAGCACATACTACGTGCCAGGCATGGTTCTGAGTGGCTAAATATAACTCCTATTATTCTCACCACAGCCCTATGGGATGGGCCATGTCACGATCTCTACAGCCCAGAGAACAGAGAGGCGTGGAGAGGTGAAGCAACTCACCCCAGATCACACAGCTAGTTAAATGGCAGAGTCAGGGTTTGACCACAAAGGTCTTGCTGGAGAATCAGTCTGCAGACTTCGGCTGACAAGCGCCTGGTGTCCAGTGCGTCCCTTTGCAGCATGGGCGGTGGCCCCAGGATGCTGACTGCAGCCTGGCTGGGAATGTAGGGCACTCGCGGGCTCAGGGAGGGATTGCCGCCTCCCTCTGTTCTCGCCAGCACCTTGCCCTGAGCTTCTGCAGACTTTACTTAAACAGCCTCCGGGAAATCAGTTCCCCTCTCAGCACTCACACGCGGCACAGGCTGTGAAAGCCCTGGCCTGCTACAAAGCAGCATGGCCGAGAGGCACCGTGGAGAGTGGCAGCAAGTTGGGAGGTGACCGTTCCTTCTTGGACGGAAGATCAAGGGCTGTGAGTTTGGGCAAGTCGCCGGAGCTCTCTGAATGTCCCTTTCCTCCTTTTTTTAAAAACGTGAGTTGTCACTAGGAATATTCCCATAGCAATTCCAAAATTTCACTGTTAGGACAAGAGCTAGAAATGTTATTTATAATGGTGAGAAACTGGGTTAGGACAATACAATCCAGAAGAAAGACCTTGAACGAGGCCGACTGTGAGGAAGTGGCTAAAAGATTGACCTAAACTTCTGAGAGCCAGAATTCCATTTGCAAATAAGCTGTTCCCTGTGGTGAGAACTAGGGCTGGGGATAGGGGCAGAGGGACTGAGCTGGGACCTGGGCGTAAAGAAGAGAAGGGACCGGGCTCGGCGGCTCAGCCCGTAATCCCAGCACTTTGGGAAGCTGAGATGAGTGGATTGCCTGAGCCCGTGGGTTCGAGACCCATCCGGGCAACTTGGCAAGAACGTGTCTCTACAAGAAATCAAAAATTAACCGGGTGTGTTAGCGCGTGCCTGTAGTTCCGGCTACTTGAAAGGCTGAGACAGAAGGATTGCTGGAGCCCAGCAGATTGATGCTGGGGTGGCCGTGAACCTGCCACTACTCTCCAGCCTGGGCGACAGAGTGAGATTCCGATTCAAAAAAAAAAAAAAAAAAGAAGAAGAAGAGAAGGCAGGGACTGTGCTGAGCCTTTTTCCCCCCAGCATGTCTCCAGAATCGTTCTTCTATATTATTCCTTCTCTGTCATATTTTTAGGCAGAGGCCTGGCTGTCAAACCTGCTATAGTGATGCTGTTCTGACCTGTGATTTGCTTTTGGGGTCTTGGTTCTTCATTGAGGTACAATGCCTACAATTAGGACGTGCTGTCACCAAGTGGCGGTGCTGTTTCCATCTTGTCTCCATGCTCAGGATGTGTCACGGTAGCTGTGAATTCAACCAGAATTGAAGACATTGGCTTGGCATGCCATGTGTGTATGTGTGTGTGTAAACAGAATTCTGTATTAGCACTTTGGCTTCTAGTCATCACCTCTGTTTCTAATACTGCCTTTAAGAGTTCACCATAGCCGGGCAGGTGGCTCAAGCCTGTAATCCCAGCACTTTGGGATTACACTGAGGCGAGAGGACGGGTTCGAGAACAGCCTGGGCAACTTGGTGAGACCTCATCTCTACAATAAATAAATTAAAAAGGCCACCATAAAAGACCCATTCCCTCAAATTCTTGTCACATTCTTGATGTCACATTATGGAAGAGAGCTCTTTAGGAATTGAAAGGGGTGACTCCTTTTGTGGAATAGAAAGTTATGGTTCCTTCCTTTGAAAAATGATGTGAGAGTTCTGACTTTAGTAAAAGTGACTAGGTGGCTTGTACCAAGCCCTCCACTGATGACAATTAGAAAAGCTGGACGAAACAGAGTAAAACAAAATGCCTGCTTGAAGGCATTGGAGAGCTACTAATATGGTGAAGCAATGCGAGGCCAAGATCCAGTATAATGTAAAAATTCACAAAGGTGAGTTCAGCACTTGGAAAGCCTTTTTCCTCAAGGAAAATTCTATTCTGGTTGGAATTCACAGCTACCATTAAACATCTTGAGCATGTAAGCAAGAGAGAAACAGCACTACCACTTGGTGACAGCATGTCCTAATTGTAGGCAACGCACTTAAACGGAGAGCAAAGGCCCTCCGTCAGAAGAAATGACTAAGAGCTTAGCAGTGCTTGTGACAGCTTGAGGAGCTGGGGGTAGAGACGGGAGCTGGTGCATGCTTTGCATTTTAGGCTGGGACCCTGCAGCATTACACTCTGGGAGTAAGGGTGAGCTGGAAGTCAACCTCAACCGGCCCTGGCAAGAATTTATGCTCAGTTACAGATAATATCAAATTCTAAAACTAGGTTTAGGGTTGCTGGTGCCCTAGGCACTTGGAAGAAGCCATTTTTAATACCTTTCTGGAAGAAGATAACATCATTTTAGGTCTAAATTATTTCTGCTAACAATGTTTAAAATTTTAACATCAAGCACACAATAAAAGTAACTAGGCACAGGCAAAGACAAGACGACATGAATGAAAACTGGAAGAAATGACAGATAACAGAAAACAGACAAGGTGGAATGGACAAAACCGCAATTACAGAGGGAGGTATTCGTGTACCTCTTCCCTCTCTCAGTAACATACAGAACAAGAAGACATATAACAGTAGGAGATGCAGGTTCAAATGACATGATCAGCAAACTTGACCTAATGGACATATGTAGTACATTGTGCCCAACAACTACTTAAGGATACACATTCTTTCAACCCTATATTGGAAACTCACCAAAATAGGAAGCAAGCATTCACGACATTTCAGAGAACTGAGATCATAGAAAGTGTGCTCTCTGATCACAATGTAATGAAGTTAGAAATAATAATTTAAAATATAGCTGAAAATTTGTGGCCACGCTCTGTGGCTCAGCCTGGAATCTCAGCACTTTGAGAGGCCGAAGTGAGTGGATTGCCTGAGCCCGTGGGTTTGAGAGCAGCCCGGGCAACTTAGTGAGACTTCATCTCTACAATAAAATCAAAAATTAGCTGAGCGTGGTAGCATGTGCCTGTAGTTCCGGTTACTTGGAAGACTGAGGTGGAAGGATCATTGGAGTCCAGCAGGTTGACAGTGCGGTAGCCATGAATGTGCCCCTGCACTCCAACCTAGGTGACAGAGTGAGACTTTGACTCAAAAAAAAAAGAAAAAAAAAAAATATATATATATAACTAAAAATTTTTTTCTTTCTTTTTTCTTTTTGAGTCAGAGTCTCACTCTGTCACCCAGGCTGGAGTGCAGCAGCATGCTCACGGCCACTGCGGCCTTGACCTGCTGGGCTCAGGTGATCCTTCAGCCTTAGCCTTCCAAGTAGCTGGAATTACAGGCATGTGCCACCATACCTGGCTAATTTTTGATTTATTGTAGAGGTCTCACAATGTTGCCCAGGCTTGTTTAGAAAGTGCCAGCTCAGGCAATCCTCTCGCCTCTGCCTCCCGAAGTGCTGGGATTACTGTGTGAGTCACAGCGCGCGGCTTAAATTTTTTTTTCATATGTTTGGAAATTAAGCAATACCCTTAAAAAAACCTCAGGCCTAAGAAAAAAACCCAATGGCAATTACAATTATATTTTGAACAAATGATAATTAAAAATGCTACTAATAGAAACTTGTGGAACACAATCAAAGTCATCCTTAGATGGACAATTACAGCCTTAATGCATCGTTAGGAAAGAGGAGAGGTTAAAAAAAATAAATGAGCCAAGCAGTTGTTTCTCTCTTGACTTCTCTGGTTTGGAAGTTGCATTGGGGGTTCTTGATTTTACAAACAGGGTATGAGATTGTACTATTTTTGCATCTTGCCTGAACTAGGTTTAACATTTTTGTGTGGCAAAATGTTACATACGTCACCACAGAAGTCTGCCTCTAATTTGACATGTCAACAGCATTTCATATGTCTGGGCACCCTTTCATTCTTGTAATTCTTTCTTGTAACTTTCTCTTTGCTTGGTTTCCAGGCAGCGGTAAGCAGGAGCCGGCTCCTATCAGTTTGCGAGAGTTGACTGTGTACAGCTCCCAACTCCCTGTCAGTGACACCACGTTGCTAGCCGGAAATGGAACGCAGTGGGTGTATTTACACCATGGAAATTGGCAAACTATAGATCAGTGTCCTTATTTGTTGATTTTCAGGGGCAGTTTACCAGCACACCACGGCCTCCGGAAAACTGCTCTGCCCAGTGTCTCCTTTCCTTTGCTGGCTGCCCTGAATCCGCCTCCAGCACTAGTTCTTCTTTATCTCTGCATTGCTAACCGTTGGAGTGCCCCGGGACTCAGCCCTTATATCTTTTCTCCTTTCTGTCTCCTCACTCCCTTGGTGATCTCACTCAGTCACATCTCTTTAAACAGCACCTAGGGCTGGAGGCGGTGACTCACGCCTGTAATCCCAGGAATTTGGGAGGCTGAGGTGGGAGGATTGCTTAAGCCCAGGAATTCGAGACCAGCCTAGGCAACACAGTGAGACCTTGTCTCTACAAACAAACAAAAAAAAAAAGCGAGGTGTGGTGGCACACACCTGTAGTCCCTAATACTCAGGAGGCTATGGTGGAAAGATTGCCTGAGCCCAGGAGGTCAAGGCTGCTGTGAGCTGTGATCGTGCGCCACTGTGCTCCAGCCTGGGTGACAGAGACCCCGACTCAAAATAAATAGATAGATAGATAGATGATAGGTAGATAGACAGACAGACAACATCTACACACGGATGACTTCCAAATGGATTATCTTCAGCCCCGGTTTCTTCCCTGACTCCAGATCCATGTATCCACCTGCCGCCTCCGCATTTTCAGACAGCTTAGGTTTGCAGTGCCATTAGAAACCCAGGTGGCTGCTGGGTGTGTAAGAGAGTGCTCAGGATGGCTCTGAGGCTCCGGCCTGAGCAATGGGAAGATGGAGCTGCTGTGAACCATGGTAGGAGCTCTGAGGGAGGAGCAGGTTGGGAGGGCTGGGGAGGGAAGCAGCTGTCGCCCTCCCAGATGTGCAAATGTGCTGAGAGGAACTGAGGTTGGGCGACATTGTGTAAACTCGAAGGCGTGGGACAAGTATCTCTGGGGTGTGGGGGAGGGTTTCAGATGGATCCCCAATGGACATGGACATTTGTGTAAATGTGTCAGCACGAGAGTTACAAAATGATAAGTGACACAAAAGCTTTCTTGTAAAATACTTTCATGTAAAAAAGCAAATAGTAAGTAAATGATAGCACAGCTGTTAGATGAAGCGAACATTGTGAAGGTGGCACGAAAATGACAGGTCCAAGAACTCTCCAGTGAAGGAACTAAACATACGAAACATACCTGGGAGGAGGCGGGGTTGGTGTCAGCTAGCTAAAACCTTGGCTGTCACGGCACAGTCAACGGACCATGATTTAAATTGATAAATGAAGTAATACAAGATTTGGGCTTAGGATTTAAAGGTAGGGGATGACCACAATAAAAAACGAAAATCAGAACTAATTACCACTGTTTGCTCCTGGGGAGCGGGATCAGGGGCCATTGCGTTTTACTATAAGCCTTGTGATACTTCACTTTTAAAAATTATTATTAATAGGCTTTATTTTTTCGAACAGTTTTAGATTAGTAGAAAAATTGAGCAGACGGTTCAGGGTGTTATCTTATACCTCCTTCCATTAACAAGGCAAATCTGAGAAACTGTCACCGCCCAGAGGGGCCTTAGGCAATGGCTAATTGTAATGTTTATCCTGGAGGGGGTCCCGGGACAGAAAAAGAACATCAGGTAAAACCTAAGGAAAGCTAAGTCAAGCATGTGTTTTAGTTAACAATAATGTGTCACGATTGGTTCATTATTAGAGACCAATGTATTATACTAATGTAAAATATTAATAATGGGGGAACTGAACGTGGGACAGACAACAACTCTCTGCATTAGCGTCACAATTTTTCTGTGAGAAGTTAATGAGTTTTGGGGAGGGAGAGCACAGAGGTGAGTGCCCTTCTCATCATATCACATCCATCACATCAGTGCGCCACCAGCAGGATGCATCCCTGCGATGCTGGCCCCGACCACCAGGCACAGGCTGTGTCTGACAGGGTTCTCCCCGGAAGAATCACTCTTTCCATCCTGCACTCTTCAGAAGGGTGTCACTAGGTGCATCCCACCGCTGGGGATGGGGTATGACCCCTCCTTTAGGGTGGAGCATCTTCCTGAGTTATTCGGAATTCTTCTGCACAAGAGATTTGTCTTTTTTCTCCTATTTATTAATTTATGTAATCATTTATGGACTTATAAGTATTTATTTTGTACTTTGGGCTACTTGACTATTTTTATTGTGGTAAATGTATATAATACAAATTTATTATTTTAACTCTTTTGTTTTTCATTTGTATTCTTTTTTTTTTTTTTTTTTTTGAGTCAGACTCGCACTCTGTTGCCCAGGCTGGAGTGCAGTGGCATGCTCACGGCCACCCCAACATTGACCTGCTGGGCTCTGGCGATCCATCCGTCTCAGCCTTCCAAGTAGCTGGAACTACAGGCGCACGCTACCACGCCTGGCTGATTTTTTATTTATTGTAGACACGTGGTCTCACCAAGTTGCCCAGGCTGGTCTCGAACCCGTGAGCTCAGACAATCTACTCACTTTGGCCTCCCAAAGTGCTAGGATTACAGGCTGAGCCACTGAGCCTGGCCTGTACTCTTTTGTACAATACATTTTACTTCTCTTGGGTTAGTATTAAAACATGTTTAAGTTCTCTGTGTTTGGAAAGGTGGTTGCGATATGGATTTTTCAGGTCAGCCTGGACTTCAAGAGTGTCAGCTTAATGAGTTGGCTAGCCAAGCCCCCAGAGAGGGTCGTCTCAAGGGGCTGGTAAGCCTCGCCCCAGAAGTGTTAGCTCTAATGGACCAGCAGGCCAAGCCCTTAGAGTGTTGCTGGTTTCGTGGGCTGGCAAGCCTAGCCCCCAGAGTGTTTTAGCTTCGGAGTCTCGCCTTCTTCAGCAGCTCGCCTGGTTCAGACGGCTCCATAGACTGACAAGCCAGCCTCTGGAGTGCACAGCTCATCCAGCCGGTAAGTGAGAAAGCAGGATTTATTGAGAGGACAGAAAAATCTCCCACAATGGGAGGGGACCCAAAGGGGTTGCCCTGTTTTAACCATTTTTAAGTGTATCATTCAGTGACATTAAATACATTTGCAATGTTATGCTATCATCACCAGAATTTCCATCTCTATCACCATCCACCCACTGTACTTTCTGGGCCACTTGACTTTTTTTATTTTAATTTTTTAATTTTTGATTGAAGTTGGAGTCTAATTCCATCGCCCAGGCTGGAGAGCAGTGGCATGTTCACGGCCACCCCAGCGTCGGCCTGCTGGGCTTCAGCGATTGTTCCACCTCAGTCTTCCAAGTAGCCAGAACTACAGGTGCACACCACCACGCTTGGCTAATTTTTGATTTATTGTAGAGACGAGGTCTTGCCAAGTTGCCTGGGCGGATCTTGAATCCGTGGGCTCAGACAATCCACTCGCCTTGGCCTCCCAAAGTGCTGGGATTACAGGCTGAGCCACCGAGCCTGGCCAACTTTTTTTTTTTTTTTTTGAGTTGGAGTCTCACTCTGTCGCCCAGACTGGAGTGCAGTGGCTGCTCCTGGCCACTGCAGCCGCGACCTGCTTGGCTCCGGCGATCCTTCCGCCTCAGCCTTCCAAGTAGCTGGAATTATAAGCATGCGCTACCACGCCTGGCTAATTTTTTGATTTATTGTAGAGATGAGGTCTTGCTGCCCAGGCGGGTCTCG
>NW_007247347.1:82337-86756 GCF_000164805.1 Carlito syrichta
AGGACAGTGCGGGCAGCCTGTGTGAGGCACAATGACCAACACTGGCCCAGAAGTGTCAGGAAGTCCACTTCAGGGAGAGTGAGATGGACAAAGCAGGGCAGATGGCTGGAGCAGCAACTGTTAGCCTTGGCTGGTGGAGCAGCCAAGATAGGATCCCACACTGGGGCGGGGAGGGAACAGTGAGTCTCTTGGACACTGGACTGGATGCCAGAGACCAGTAGATGGAACATTCCAGAGGCCTGAGACCCCTCTCAACTGGCCCTCAGACTGGACAGACGAGAAAGCTGTCCTGTTACCCTCACCAGAAGCTTGGAGACAACTTTTCTTTCTTTCTTTTTTTTTTTTTTGCATCTTAGCCTCACTCCGTTACCCAGGCTGGAGTGCAGTGGCACGCTCACGGTCACCCAGCGTTGACCTGCTGGGCTTTGGTGATCATTCCGCCTCAGCCTTCCAAGTAGCAGGAACTACAGGTACACATTACCATACCTGGCTAATTTTTTTGATTTATTGTAGAGATGAGGTCTCGCCAACTTGCCCGGGCGGGTCTCGAACCCGCGGGTTCAGGCAATCCACTCACCTCGGCTACCCAAAGTGCTGGGATTACAGGCTGAGCCACCGAGCCTGGCCAGAGACAATTTTTGAGGCCTACGTGCAGCTGGAAGCAAGCGCCTGGTACTGTAGGCTGAGCTCACCCTGGCTCCAACATTGAGCACAGCTGTGTGCTGGTGGCTGGCGGCTCCTTCCAGAGTGAAGCCAGGTGGGGTGGGGCTTGGCTGACCTACAGCAGCAATGTTGGGTAGCTGGTGTGTCGGTTGTCCCGATGTCTCTCCCCGGCCCCCTGCTCTTTTGGTGCCTTCCACGACCTCCTCACTTCCTCAGACTCCCCTGTAGCTAAAGGTGGCATATGACTCCATTTTGGCCCATGATATTAGCAGATATCTTCTGAGAGCAGCTGTCAGAAAAGTCTTTCTTTCCTGATGAAAAGTGACAGATTCAGCTTTCCTCCTTATCCTTGCTTTAAACACGGATCTAATGACTGGAGCTATAGCAGCCTTGTAGCAACCATGAAAGAGCACAGCAGATTTCAGCCAGGTACAGTCCAGACATGGAACAACACTTTGGATTTCTTTTTTTTTGAGTTGGAGTCTCACTGTGTTGCCCAGACTGGAGTGCAGTGGCTGCTCCCGGCCACCGCAACCTCGACCTGCTGGGCTCTGGCGATCCTTCCGCCTCAGCCTTCCAAGTAGCTGGAATTACAGGCGCATGCTACCACGCCCGGCTGATTTTTTATTTATTGTAGAGATGAGGTCTCGCCAAGTTGCCCAGGAGGGCCTCGAACCCTCAGGCTCAGGCAATCCACTCACCTCAGCCTCCCAAGGCGCGGGATTACAGGCTGAGCCACTGAGCCCGGCTTGGATTACTTTTTATGTGAGAAAAACAGATTCCTATTTGGTTAAATCACTGAAGTGTTTTTTTGTGACTGAACATAATCTTAACTGTACCCCAGTCTATTTTCAACTTGGTCACCATAATGACCTTCCTAAAACATTGACACGATAGTGGACCCCCTTCTGCTTACAAACTTTCCCTTGGAAGATACCATTGCCCTCTCTCAGACTGACAAGGATGAGAAGATTGAGGATACTCCATGCCTACAGAAGGTGTAGAGAAATACTTCCTAGTATAAAGGGGATTCAAAGCAACTTGGAATGTATTTATCATAAATTGTATAGTTATTCTTACATGTTTAAAATTCAGTCACCTCCAAAGTACCCTCCATTTGATGCAATACACCTACTTTTTTTTTTTTTTGAGTCAGAGTCTCACTCTGTCACCCAGACTGGAGTGCAGTGGCATGTTGCTCATGGCCACCACAGCCTCGACCTGCTGGGCTCAGGCGATCCTTCCACCCCAGCCTTCCAAGTAGCTGGAGCTACAGGCATGCGCCACAACGCCCAGCTAATTTTTTTTGCAGAAAAGAGGTCTTGCTATGTTGCCCAGGCTGGTCTTGAATCCCTGGACTCAGGCATTCCTCTTGCCTCAGCCTCCCAAAGTGCTGGGATTGCAGATGTGAGTCACTACGCCTGGCGGCAATACACCTAGAAAGATGCTTTTTCCACTGCTCAAAACAGTTTTTGAACTCGTCAGTTTTGATACCTTTTAGCTCTTCTTCTGGGGTTTTTGCTTTGTTTTGTTTATGTGTCTCACCTCTTCCACATTGGCAAAATGTTTCCCGTTGAGGACTTTTTTTCATCTGGGGGAATAAAAAAAGGTTGCTTGGGTGAATAGGGACGGTGTGGCCTGGGGGCCATGCCACTTTTGGTCCAAGGTTGGTGAATACTCAGTGCCATGTGGGCCGGTGTGTTTGTAAATCATGAAATGGGCAAAAGCACTGGAAGAATCTGAAAACAAACAAACAGACACAAAAAAAACCACTGACGTTGAAGGCAGCCTCTCACAACAACACTAGCTGGCACACTGATGCCGATGGGTTCCTGGAATGATCGCCTAGCAGGGGAAGCCTGTACTACAAGGGGTCTGCCCTCCAAAAGACAATTCCAGTTTTTTGGGGGGCCCTCCTCATATTCACAGCTGGTGGTACTATAAGTGGGTGCAACACTTTGGGAGAATAATTGGCAATAGCTTTATAAATTAAAGATGCTCATAAAGTTCTTGCTTTTTTTTTGAGTTGGAGTCTCACTCTGTCTCCCAGACTGGAGTGCAGTGGCCGCTCCCGGCCACTGCAGCCTGACCTGCTGGGCTCCGGCGATCCTTCCGCCTCAGCCTTACGAGTAGCTGGAACTACAGGCGCGCGCTACCACGCCCGGCTTACGTACATAAGTGATCCCATGGAATCGACAGCAGGGCTTCCTCACACCATGGCCCAGCTCGGGACGCACCTCATACTGGCTGGTGAAGCTGGGTATGGCAGAGCTGCAGTGCCTGTCCCAGCGGAGGCCTGTGCTGTTGTGACCGGAGGCCGCGGGTTTCTGTCCAGCTGGACGGGGCTGCAGCTGGGCCCTGCCTGACAGCAATAAAGAACATGGCGACCTTGCTTGCTGCCACAGCCCAGTGGCAGGAAACATTCCAGGAGCACCTGTTTCCTGAGGACTGTGTCAGGGGCTCCCGGACACCATCTGGGCCCTGCCCCACGTGTTGTTTGCTTTAGAAGATTAGAAAAACAATTCACCTTCGACTAATCACTCTTTAATTTTTTCAGACTCACCCCAAAGTCTCACCCCTGTCCGACTCTCCAGTTCCTCACCAGCTCTTCTCAGGAGTTCTCCAGAAAGTCACACCTGCTCTCACAACTCACATACACACCCTCACACCCTCTGTGCACACTCATAGATGCACGATCATACAGAGACACACGGTCACACTCACATGCAGTCCTGGAGAACCATCTTTTTTTTTTGAGTCAGAGTCTGACTCTGTCGCCCAGGCTGGAGTGCAGTGGCACGCTCACGGCCACCCCAGTGTCGACCTGCTGGGCTCAGGCGATCCTTCCGCCTCGGCCTTCCAAGGAGCCAGAACTACAGGTGCACGCTACCATGCCTGGCTAATTTTTTTGATATAGTGTGGAGACAAGATCTCGCCAAGTTGCCCAGGCTGGTCTCCAGCCCCAGGTTCAGACAATCCTCTCGCCTTGGCCTCCCAAAGTGCTGGGATGACAGGCTTGAGCCACCACGCCTGGCGACTTTTTCTTAAAGGTCAGGATCTTGCTCCTTTGAGAGAGACATGGGAGGGATCAGCTTAGGCCTAAGTGGTGGGTCCTAAGAACACGGGTGTGTGAGTCGATGTCTACGACTGGGTGGAAGCCAGCTGTCAGCTGTCAACGCTTGTCTGCCTCTCCTTGCTGTGTTCTCCTCTGCTAGGGAGTGACTGGTATTGCTGCTGCTGGCACCTTCGTGCAGGTGATGTGCTTAGAACGATGGCCGCCATAGGGTAAATGCTGGCTGTTTTCGTTTTAAAAAAAAAATCCCAGCAAATCAAAGTAACACCAAAACTCAGTACTGAAATTACCATGCTTTCCCCCCAGATATTTCCGATTGCATAATTCTGAGTCAGTTCACTGAAGTCGAATGTTTCTCATCCTGTGGATGCCCTTGCTTTCCTGGACCTATGCAGGAACCCAAGGCTTCCTTTAAAGCAGAGGGAGCTGGAGCACAGAGAGGTTCGCTTGCTTTCCTGATGTGGCACAGCCGGCTGGAGACGGCAGATCTCAAGGATTTCCGTTGTGGGCCATCCAGGGACGTCCAGTGGGCGGCTCTTGGGAGGTACAGGGAGGGGAGAGGATGCAACTTGGCGGGAGGTGGTCTCTGCGGCGGCAGCGGGCATGGCCGCGGAAAACCGGGTGGCCTCGGTGAAGCCCCTCGCTGGAGCGGACACGGCCTGTCCAGCTGGACCCGGCCCAGC
>NW_007247347.1:87846-101412 GCF_000164805.1 Carlito syrichta
AGCGCCCAGACGAGGCCTGGCGCGGGGCGGGGTCTGCCCCGCGGTCGTCGCACGCCAGGGCGAGGGGCGCCTGCTCGCCGGCTGCCGCGAGGCCTGGCCAGGCGTGCCCTGAAGTCTGACACGGGGAGTGCTCGGGAAACAGTAGCCCTTATTCTTGGAAGTGGTAGGACTGTGCCTCGGTGCCCCTTCGCTGGAAGTCCTTGGTGGACCAGCCTCCAGCCCTCTGCTTCGTAACTCACTCTGATGCCCCCTGGGAACTGCCTCTTGTCCACTCTCAGCCCATGTGATTTGACTGGAGCTGATCCCATCTGGCTCTGGAGGTGCGTCGTCTCAGCCATACCTAATCAATTCCTGCATTCTCTTGCCCTCGGCCGTGGACTCAGAGATGGGTATGACACAAAGTCATCCAGAGACATTTCTGGTGTCCCGATGGCCTTAAGGCAGAGCAGATGTCAGGGCTGGAGCTGCTGCAGCCATCTTGCCAGCAGAAGGAGGGTGAAGCCATCGGAGGTGAGCCGAGCCCCAAGATGGTGAGAAGCCAGAGCTGGGTGATGGTGATGGTGTTTAGGCCCCCTTGGGTCTGGGCCTAACCCTTGTTGGGTTTTCCAGTTACTTATATCAATAGTGCTCATTTTAGTTAAGTCATTTCAGGTTAGGTCACTGTCACTTGCCACCAGAAAAGTCCTGGAAAAAAGAAAGAAGCCTCTCTAAGTGTTTTATGCGGGAGGAGATTTAATACAGGTGCTTTAATACAAAACCTCGGAAGGGGCTGGTGGCAAGTTTTGAGGCTGAGCCTCCCAGATGATCCCAAAACCTCCACAGAACTGGCCTGCCAGGGGAGACGCAGCCGCTGCTGCAGTCAGGGAGTAGGAAACTGTAAGATCACCATGGCAACTGCTAGTTTTTGGGGTTTTTTTGAGTTGGAGTCTCACTCTGTTCGCCCAGGCTGTAGTGTGGTGGCGCACTCGCAGCCACCCCAGCGTCGACCTGCTGGCCTCAGGCGATCCTTCTGCCTTAACCTTCCAAGTAGCTGGAACTACAGGTGTGCACTAACACACCCGGCTACATTTAAAAAAAAAATTTATCGTAGAGACGAGGTCTCGCCAAGTTGCCCGGGCTAGTCTCGAACCCGCGGGCTCAGGCAATCCTCTCGCCTCGGTCTCCCAAAGTGCTGGGTTGACAGGCCAAGCCACCGAGCCCAGCCGAAACTGCTAGTTTAAGAGCAGATCATCTCAGCTGTGCAGGGATTAGAAGCCACTTCTGCTGCTGGAGCTGCTGCTGGACACTCAAGGAGCTGGAGCTGGCACCCTGGAATGTCATCGCAGAGAGACCCCATATCTCCATGGCCTTGCTTACCAGTGGAACACTCTCAAAGGCCACGTGGAGATGGCTTCTTCTGTCCGTTAGCCTTCCAGATCACACATGAGTGTGCCTGATTGGCGGGACCTAATTGGAACCGCACTTGTAAAGAAGTCTGGGAAATGTCGTTTTTAAGTCTTCCAGCCTCTGCAGTGCTGGATGGGACTCAGAGGAGTTGCTTGCAGGTGCTGAGGGCCCCGCCACGTGGCTAACCCCTGCCCTGGGTCCTCCAGGCCCAGCCCGGGGAGGCCTTCCCTGACCTCCACTTCAGGGCTCGGCCCGACACGACCCGTCTTTCCCATAGACGGCTCACTCCGGGAAGCAGGGACCATGCCGTGTCCTCCCCGTCTCCACTGGTGCTGGAAGGGGGGCCGGTAGAGGGGAGGGCTCTAAGCGGAAGGCATTGCTGCAGCCTCCCCTGAACTCCTGAAGCATTTCCTGCTCAGGGTGCCTTTCAACAGCTCCCGCTTGTTATTTTGAACTGCTTCCTGCCTTTGGGGCATCTGTCCTTTCTTCCTGAGGTTCTTGTAGGCACGGCTGACTTTTCCCCCCTGGTCTCTCCAGATGCCTGCTAGGTTGCAGTAAGGCGGTCCTTTCAGTTACACACATTTTTAAGGAAGAGGTTCTTTTAAAAAAATTCTTTGAGTCTTCTGTGTATCTGGGAGGGAGGATGTCCCCTGGAGAAGAGAGCTTGGCTTTTGCTCCCAAGAGAAGGTTTCAGGAGAGAGACTTCTTGGGGTGCCAGCTGAGGTGGCCTGGGCAGCAGCCAGAACCACGAGGACCCTGACTGGTGGCCCACCCTGGACATACTGGTGTCTGGCTACGGTCACTGACCTGGATGTGATAGCCAAGCACAGGGGATGCCCAGCATTGGTGGGCTCATGTTCAGACCCCAAAGGACTGAGAACCAACCCCGTCGCCACAGCGTGCGTTCTTCCTGGGTCAGCTGGAAAAGTGTGGCCACTGCCTGCCTCTCTGACCAACCCTGGCCAGCTCGATGGCTTTGACAGATGGGATCTCTTGGCCTTAGGAAGAGAATTTCCTGTTTCCTATTGTGATGATGTCAGCTAGCTGGGTCCCTGAGAGGGGGGGCAGGGGTGGGGCAGAGACTGTTCCTGGAGGAGGGACAACACCCTGCCCCCCACAGCCGGCTCCTCCCTCTCCCTCTCACCCACCCAGTCGTCCTCTGGACCCACACTCACCCTCACCCCATCTCGGTCAGTCAGCATGCTTTGGGTTGTAAGCAATGGAAAACCAGCTTCATACTGGCTTACGTGGGATTTTTTTCTGGGTGTAATACCTGCTTCAGATGCAGGTGAATCCAGGGGCTCAGATGGCCAGTCTCTCCGTGTCCCTTTTCCTCTCTCTTTGGGTCTCCTCTCAATAAGGCTCTTTCCACAGTGGGACACATGCCCCCCAGCTGCCCCAGGGTCCTCATTCTCCCAGGTAAAAACCTTTGTCCAGGCATGGCCTGCCAAAGTTCTGATATTTGCCCTGATTGGGTCAGCTGGGGTGGAATTTCTTGCCTGAACAGTCACTTGTGACTGGGGCATTTGGTGCGAAGGTGGCAGGACCCCTGGGGCCCTAGGACTTGGCGGTGCTCAGTAAAGGCTTCTTGAACGCATGAGTGAATGGATGGCTGAATGACAGAAGGAACAACCACTCAGCCTGGGGAGAGCCACAGACTTCCCAACTGAGGCTGCTCTTCTTTTGAATTTCTTTCTTTCTTTCTTGAGTGGGAGTCTCACTCTGTCGCCCAGGCTGGAGGGCAGTGGCACGCTCACCGCCACCCCAGCATCCACCCGCTGGGCTCTGGAGATCCTTCCGCCTCAGCCTTCCAAGGAGCCGGAACTACAGGCGTGCGCTGCCACGCCTGGCTAATGCTTTCATTTACTGTCGAGGCGAGGTCTCACCAAGTTGCCCGGGCTGGTCTCAAACCCGCGGGCTCAGGCAGTCCACTCGCCTTGGCCTCCCAAAGTTCTGGGATCACAGACTGGGCCACCGAACCCGGCCCTTATTTTGGATTTCTATCTTATAAACTTAGCTAGTATGGGGAGAGGCACCTTCCGGTCTAGATGTCATGGGGCCCCAGAAGTTTGAGAGAGGGACCCCCAGGGAGCAGCCTCACTCTCAGCCATCATTGGGATTCTCTGTCCCGTGACCTTTTCAACCTGACACCCTCCCTTTGTCCCCTGTTACTCCAAGTACCCTTTTGGCTGAAAGTGCAGCTCATGCCGTCGGACAGCTCCCACGCCAGGCCAGAGCACAGGCTGTAGATGGGGCCCGGCCCAGAGGAGCCCTAGTCCGCCTCCTCCAAGTCTAGCCCACCTTCTCTTTGTCTGCAGCGACCTCCAGGAGGCCTGCCGCCTCTTTCCCTGGCCTGAACTCGGCCCCGCCCCCATGCCCTGGCCTGTGTCAGGAAGTGCCAAGGATTCCCCAGTCTGAAAGGGGAGGCCAGCTGCCCTGTCCCGACGAAGTCTGAGGGCTGGCCTCCTCAGGCCCCTCTGGGCTGCCCTTCCAGAAACTCCTCAGCCTCTTCCGGCCTGGCTTCCTGCCCAAGCTCTTCCTGGAAACCAGGCCTACCCTGCCCCCAGTCCAGGGCGCCAATATTTCCATGGGGTGATTCACACGGCCCTCCCTGGGCAGGGCCCCTCCTTTTACTCATGATATTGAAAGTTTGGAAAACAACCTGGGAGCGGGAAGGAGAGACCAGGCGGTGGTCCCAAGTCTACCTGAAGGACCCTGCAGTGGCTACAGGGAGCTTGAAGGACAAAAAAAATAGAGACGAGGAAAAAAAGGAGGGTGTGAAAGGCTCCAGAATTTGAGATTTTCTAGTTAAATACTCATCTAAGCCAAGAAATTAAAGAAGAATTATTAAGATACAAGATGCAAATCGTGTTGCAAATTACATAATTTATGAATCAATTTAGGGAATCGAGGCGTTTGCTCCATTTTTTTTCCCAAGAAGGTGCCTGATCCACAAAGCTGAGTGACCCTCGGCCTGAGGCTGTTTCTGCTCAGCCCAGACCCAGGGCCTGTGTGTGTGCCTGTGGGGGACCTGGAGGAAGAACGGACCAGAGGGCCAGGCTGTGAGCGTGGAGGGGCTGGCCTGGCAGCTGAAGAACTGCCGTGGGATGTGGGGGGCACTGGGAGGTGTTTGGATCAGGAAGGGGTTGGACAGGCCTTGGGACGGAGGCACAGGATGACTGAGTGCTGGGTCCAGCGTGGAGAATTTTATTTTCTGACTCGATGAGAAAGGGGCACAGTTTATGATGCGCGGAACAAGTGGAACCTGGACTTAGCTTTTATGGTTTATTGTATCCAACAGAATCATTTGATGGCATGTGATGGAAACCCAACCGATGCCTTCAGGAAAAAATATTTTTGGTTTATATCATTGAAAACTCTACCAGCTTCAGGAATGGTTAGCTCCAGGGTCTCTGTGTTAGCTTCTTTCTCTGGAGACTTTCTCCTGGTGCTAGCAAGATAGTTCCCAAAGGCTTCAGATTCATAATTAACTAGCTCAGCAATTCCAGTAGAAAGAAAATTTCCCTTTCGCATTTGTGGAATGCACGTGCGCACACATGCGGGTGCGCGCGCCCACGCACACACACACGCACGCACACACACACACACACACACACACACACAGCTGGCTGACTATTGGCTCAGATTGGGTCATATACCTATCCTGAACTAATCATAGTCTGTTTTGCATTGCTATAAAGGAATGCCTGAGGCTGAGTAATTTATAAAGAAAATAGGTTGGTTTGGCTCACGGTTCTGCCTGGTGCCAACAGCTGTTTGGCTTCTAGTGAGGTCTCAGGAAGCTTTTGATCATGGCAGAAAGGGAAGGGGAGCAGGCATATCACAGGACGAGAGAGGTAGCAAGACAAGGAGAGGAGATGCCAGGTTCTAGGAAACAACTAGCTCTCAGCCAGGCATGGTGGCTCACGCCTGTAATCTCAGCACGTTGGGAGGCAGAGGCGAGAAGATTGCCGAGTCCAGGGGCTCGAGACCAGCCTGGGCAACATAGTGAGACCTTGTCTCTACAATAAACCACAAAAATTAGCCAGACGTGGTGGTGCACGCCTGTGGTTCCAGCTACTTGGAAGGATGAAGCAGAAGGATCACCTGAGTCCCGCAGGTCGAGGCTGCGGTGGCTGTGAGTGTGCCACTGCACTCCAGCCTGGGTGACAGTGAGACTCCAACTCCAAAACAAAAGCAGCTGGCTCTCATGTGACCCAGTAGAGTGAGAACTTGCTTGTTACCGTGGGGAAGGCCCCAAGCCATTTGTGCAGGTTCTGCCCCCATGACCCAAACACCTCCCATGAGGCCCACCTCCAACATTGAGGTTCACATGCTATTTTATTTTCTCGAGTCAGATCTCACTCTGTCACCCAGACTGGAGTGCAGGGGCACACTCACAGCACACTGCAGCTTCAACCTCTTGGGCTCAGGTGATCTTTCTGTCTCGCCTTCCAAGTAACTGGGACTACAAGCTGCATGCCACCATGCCCAGCTAATTTTGTTGTTGCTTGTTTGTTTTTTTTTGTTGCTTTGTACAGATGAAATTTTACTGTGTTGCCTAGGATGGTCTCGAACTCCTTGGGCTCAAGCAGTCCTCTCGTCTCGGCCTCCAAAGGGCTAGAATTACAGGCATGAGCCACCACACCTGGATTGAGGATCTTGTTTTAGCATGATATTTGGAGGAGGCAAATATCCACCACATCACATGGTAATCCTGATTAGCCAGGCATGGGTCACAGGATATACTCTTGTGAAGAGTGACGTCAACCCTTGCCAAACATCCTAAGGAATTCCTCTTGGGAAAAGTCTGTTCTTTGAGAAAGGGGAAATAGAATCAGGGCAGCCAGTGTTCCCCACATGGATGTAACTGGCTTCAGGGGTGTCCATTTGAAATATTGAAATACAGGGATGTTTCTGAAGTAATCATACATCCATTTTTCCTCGGGGAAGCTGGAGGGAAGAATGTGTCCCTCTTACTGTGATATGTTTGTGGGCAGTAGAGCAGCGTTTGGGTAGGACTTCTGCTGAGAGCCAGGGCAGGCGCTGCATGGGGTAGAGCAAAGGGCAGACACTGCTCAGGGAGTGGGCCTGTGTGGTCCCCCCTCGGCATCCTGGTCCTGGGGTCTAGGAACCACAGAGCTTGGACGATGACATGTAGAGCAGCTACTCAGCCACAGATCCCTAGATCTGTGCCCAAACCCTGACTCGGTTGCCACTGTGAGTGACCTCAGTAAGTGACATGACCTCTCGGAG
Organism: Carlito syrichta; assembly: GCF_000164805.1. NCBI lineage: Eukaryota > Metazoa > Chordata > Mammalia > Primates > Tarsiidae > Carlito > Carlito syrichta. The sequence goes on from NW_007247347.1 coordinate 94,489, forward strand.
CCTTGGTTTTGTCCCTCCCCGTGGGCGAAACATGATGGGCGGCCTCAGGTGCGGAACGCAGTCTGAGGCGCACGGCAGGGCTGGCGACACGTGACTAGTGCAGGTGCTGGCGCTGCACAGTGTGGTCCAGGAGGGTCTGGCCAAGGCACGAGGGCCGCCTTGCTCCTGCTGAGCTTGATTAGGCCTTAGCGATGGTTGACCTGCATCAGCACGTGGGAGGCCCCTTGCCTGTGGCGTAAAGAGCTGGAGTGTGGTGTCTGTGGGCGGCTGGAGCTGGCACCAGGGAACTCCTGCCTCTGTCTCCTGTCCTCCTGCTGCAGGGCTCACCTACCCCCTCGTGAAGCTCCTCAGCATGGAGGGATGTGTTGGGCTGGTGCCGTGTCACCATCTTCTGGGGTCCTTCCTGTGCTGTAGAGGCTGGAGGGTTAAAAAATGCCACCTTCAAGTAGGGCTCTGGGGATGATTGAGGTTTGAGCAATCACATACTCATCTACCACCTAACTGTAACCCCTGGGGTGAGGGATCTGGAAGACATTTTCTGGACCAGATCATTGAATAACACACTGGGGAAGGGAACATCAGAGTTTGAAAGGCTGTATCATGACGGGTCTGCAGGCCAGTGACGGTAGTGGGTGATGCCCCCATTGAAACGAGCTCCTGAATGGGTTATAAAAAGGCCCGCAATTACTTTCCCTCGTGGTATCCACAACAGTCTGCAGCTCTTCCCAAGAGGAGTCCATTGTGCCACACCTTGTATCTGGGTTTGGACAGGTGACCTGCTTCGGACAACGGAATGGTAACAAAGATGACTCAAGCTAAGGCTTAAAAAGTCCTTGCGCATTGGGGCTTCCTTGCTGTTTCTTTCTGCTCTTGAAGTCCAGCTAGCCTGCTGGGTGATGAGGTACACGCATGTCCATGTCCAGTGTCTCTGTCACTCTGGCCAGCAGCTGGCCAATTGCTACGTATGTGAGTGAGGCTGTCCTGGGCCATCCGGCCACCAGTTGACTACAGCCCAGGCCACCCGAAGCACAAGAACTGCCCAGCTGAACCACGGAATTGTGAGCAAAACGATAGGCTTGTGTTTAACTCCTGAGTTTTGGGGAAATTCATTGAGTCAAGGAAGCAGGAGAGTATGGGAGGTGGTCCCTAACAGCCAGAGATAAGTTGGGCAGCTGGGCTGGAGCAATAATCAGAATACTTGACCCTCAGAGATCTTTAGTGGTGGCTGATTGATCATGATGTTCCTGAACTAAATACATGGGCAGCCTACAGAAGTCTTACTTGATCTCATGCCTCACATTTGCTATATCATAGGTTTGTTTCTATTTGTTTAAATGTTTCCTTTTTTGAGGTGAACTCTCACTCCGTCGCCCAGGCTGGAGTGCAGGTGGCACACTCATGGCCACCCCAGCGTCGACCTGCTGGGTTCTGGCGATCCTTCTGCCTCAGCCTTCCAAATAGCTGGAACTACAGGTGAATGCTACCACGCCCGGCTAATTTTTAATTAATTGTAGAGATGAGTTCTCACCAAGTTGCCCGGGTGGTCTCGAACCCGTGGGCTCGGGCAATCCACTCGCCTCAGCCTCTCAAAGTGCTGAGATTATAGGCTAAGCCACTGAGCCTGGCCTCAAATATTTTCTAATTTCATTTGTGGTTTCTTCTTTGACTCGCGGGTTATTTGGAAGTCTGTTTTTTAGTTAGTATTGACTACTAAGTTAGTTCTTTTATGTCAGAGAAGATACCTTGTATTATTTTAATCCTTTTAAATATATCAAGACTTGTATCATGGTGTAGAATACAATCTGTTTTGGTAAGTGCTCTGTGTGTACTTGAAAAATATGTACTCAGATGTTGGGTAGAGTGTTCTATAAATGTTAATTAGGTTTAGTTGGTTGATAACGTTGTTCATATCTTCTATATTGGGATTGGCAAACTTTTTCTGTAAAGAGCCAGACTGTAAATATTTTAGACTTTGTAGGCCATTCCATCTCTGTTACAACTACACAACTGTGCATGAAGGCAGTCACCAACAATTTCAAGTAAATGTTTGTGACCATTTTCTTTTTCTTTTTCTTTTTTTTTTTTGAGTTGGAGTCTCACTCCATCACCCAGACTGGAGTGCAGTGGCCGCTCCCGGCCACCGCAACCTCGACCCGCTGGGCTCCAGCGATCCTTCCGCCTCAACCTTCCGAGTAGCTGGAAATTACAGGCGCGCGCTACCACGCACAGCTGATTTTTGATTTATTGTAGAGATGAGGTCTCGCCAATTTGACCAGGCGGGTCTCAAACCCACGGGCTCAGGCAATCCACTCACCTCAGGACCATTTTTCAATAAAACTTTGTTCACAAAAACAAGGTTAATCTGTTTTCTCACCCCTGTTTTATATGCTTATGGATTTTCTGTCTGCTTGTTCTATCAGTTAGTGAAAGGATATGTTTAAATCTCCAACAATAACTATTGATTTGTCTGTTTTTCCTTTTAGCAGATCAGTTTTTGCTTCATGTACTTTGAAACTATGTTATTAGGTGCATTAACATTTAGGATTTTTATATTTTCTTGACCAAATAATTCCTTTATCATTATGAAATGTCCCTTTTTATTCCTTCTAATAGTTCTGAAATCTATTTTGTGTGATATTAGTTTAGTCACCTACTTTTTTTAAAAAAGCAATTACATGGTGTGTGTGTGTGTGTATGTACATGTATATATATATTTAGTTATTTTATTTTTTATCTATCTGTAATTTATATATATATTTGAGTTGGAGTCTCACTCTGTTACCATACTGGAGTGCAGTGGCACTCTCCTGGCCACTGCAGCCTCAACCTGCTGGGCTCCAGCGATCCTTCTGCCTCAGCCTTCCAAGTAGCTGGAACTACAGGTGTGCTCTACCACGCCCGGCTAATTTTTTGATTTATTGTAGAGATGAGGTCTCACCAAGTTGCCCAGGCGGGTCTCAAACCCACGGGTTCAGGCAATCCACTCGCCTCGGCCTCCCAAAGCGCTGGGATTACAAGCTGAGCCACCGAGCCTGGCTTAATCGTTATACTTTAAATGAGTTTCTTGTAAACAGCATATAGTTAGGTCTTACTCTTAAAAATCTAATCTGACAATCTGTGCCTTTTAATTGGCATGTTAGACCACTTACATTTAATATGATTACTGATGTGACTGCATTTAAATATAGCATGTTGATAGTTGCTTTCTATCTTTTTGCTCTCTTTTATTCTTGGCTTATTTTTCTTCTGCACTGCCTAATGTGCTTTTAATCCCATCTATATATATTTTTTATTTGTAGAAGTTTAATTTTGGACTTAAAAAAATCTTCAATTTCTCTCTTCATTGTGTTCATATTTCCTTCTCCCTTCTTGAATATATTAAGTATAATAACTGTCTTTCTGCCATAATCTAATAATCTTATCATTTGTGTTATTTCTGGGTCTGATTCTATTGACTAATTTTTATCTGTGTTTTTTCTAGCTTCTTTGCAGGTCTGATCTTTTCTTTTTTTTGAGTTGGAGTCTCACTCTGTCACCCAGACTGGAGTGCAGTGGCTGCTCCTGGCCACCGCAGCCTCAACCTGCTGGGCTCCGGCGATCCTTCCACCTTGGCCTTCCAAGTAGCTGGAACTACAGGCATGTGCTACCACACTCAGCTAATTTTTTAAAATTTTATTGTAAAGCTGAGGTCTCGCCAAGTTTCCCAGGCGGGTCTCGAACCTGTGGGCTCAGGCAATCCACTCACCTCAGCCTCCCAAAGTGCGGGATTACAGCCTGAGCCACCGAGCCCAGCTGATAATTTTTTTTATAGGATACCAGACAATGTAAATGATCTTGGGTGCTGGATTTTGTTTGTTTTGTGCTTTGTTCTGGGAGAGTTTGGTTATTTTGAGACTTGCTTTTAAGTGTCAGTCCTGAACAGCCTTTACCCAGGGCCAGCCCCATTGCTGAGTTTAGAGAACTTTCCATTCTGGCTGGCGGGAACACAGACTATTCCTGGCCCGGGGTGAATCCTAGGAGCTGTTCCATCTGCTACTTTTGAGTGGTTCTTTACCCACCTGCAGGGGCTTCTTCACATGTATGCACTGTTCCATACTCCTCTGACTACTCAAGGAGAGCCCTGTGCAGGACTTCGGAGCTTTCTGTCTCTCTGGTACTCTGTCTGTGAATTCTATCTGCTTCCTCTTTTCCTGAATGCTGAAATCTGTTTCCTTAACTCAGGGAGACCACTAGGATCTGTGTAAAACCTCATCTCAACACTGCAGTCTGGAAACTCTCTCCAGAGACTGGGATGGCACGATAGGGGAACCCACCTCACTTGTTTTCCTTCTCTCAGAGATCATCATTCTGTACCATCTAAGGTCCAAAATTCGAAAACCGTTGTGTTGTATATTTTGTTTTGGTTTTTAGCTGTTTAAAGTGCGAGGGTAAGTCCAGTCTCGGTTACTCCATCATGGCCAGAAGCAGAAGTTATCTAATTTGATCTGTCTAAATACCAACAAACTTGAATTGAGTTGCCACCATAGAGTCACCACCTCTCACTCAGTTCCCAGGCCAGGGCCAGTTCATAGGTCAAGTGTCCCTTGCATAAAGGGGAAACTAGAATCTCTGAGGATGGACCTCCTGACACTGCCTCCAAGTCAGCCCCCAAGACATTTAGGCAAGACAGTCCTTTTGGAAGTGCTGAGAAAAGCTCCTCTTTCTCTGCTGGAATTGTTCAGCCAGGAAGAAATAAGCGTGGAGGTGCCAATGGCTGCCATGAAGAGGGTCAAGTCACATAGAGGAATGAAGAACCAACAAATGGAGACAGACTGGTTCCCGAAGCCTTGGCTGAGTCTTTGAACCAGCCTTATGGGTTGTGGTCTCTTCATTCCCATGAGCCACTGGATTGCATGTTTTGCTTCAGTCATGTTGAGATGGGTGGGGAGATGAGGCATTGGATCGGGGGCATGAGAGGAGCTTCTTCAAAGAGGAAACACTCCCAGGGTAATCTCCCAGTTCACATGACATGACCCAGAGGAAATCCAGGCAACGTGAGCCATGCAGATTCTGACTGGCAATGCCAGCTTGTATGCCAAAGAGACCACCCAGCCCTGAGGGATGAGAGGGCAAACTGGACATCCCAATTCCAAAGCTCACCCCTTTTCAGGATCCCAGCTGCTGCCTCTCTGGGACTTTCATGACCTCTTCCTTGTCTCTAGCGCATCTGATGTCTGATTTGTGACAGGCCTGGGGTTGTTCCAGTGGGAGAGAGGAGAGAAACAGACAAGGGGAGGGGTCTGCCTTCTTTGAGGATGTGCTACAGGGAGGAGGCTGGGGAGCTGCTTTCCCACCCTGGTTAGCCTACATCTGCTCCACCCAGTCACACTCTGGGTCATGTCCTGAGACATTCTCAACTCTCCCCACCAATGCTTAGACATTCCAGATACCCCTGACCCCCTGTTACACTAAGCCTACTCTTTCCCACACCACAGGCCTCCCTCCCTCAGCCCTCCATTCATTCAGAAACCATTCATTTAGGCGAGACACTGGGGTGTCCTTAGTTCTAGGCCCTGGGCCAAGCTCTGGGGCTGTAGAATAGCTAGACCCATTCTCTTTAGAGAAGTGAGGGTGAAATCAAGCCAGACCTGAAAACTTCACTCATGGCTCCAACATGGAGATTTGCCAGGAAGCTTCAAAAGAGTGTTTGAGTTCATTCCCACTAGGATGGCTATAATAAATGAGACAGGTGGTGATTACCATTGAGAATGTGGGGAGATGGAAACTCTCATACACTGCTGGTGGGAATGTTTGATGGTGTAGCTGCTTTGAAAAGCAATTTGGTGGTTTCTCAAATAGTTAAACGTAAAACCACCATACAATCCAGCAATTCCGTTCCTAGGTGGAATAAAGTGAAAACATATGTCCGCGTAAAATCTGTGCATGAATGTTCTTAGCAGTGTTATTCATAACAGTTAAAAAATGGAAACAACTCAAATGCTCATCAACTGGATAAATAGTATGTGGCACATCCATACAATGGAGTATTATGTGGCCATAAAAAGGAATGAATTATGTTCACATGCTCCAACACAAGTGAACCTTTAAAACATTGAGCTAAGTGAAAGAAGCCTGTCACATAAGGTGTATGGTTTCATTTATAGGAATTGTCCAGAAATGGCAAATTTATAGAGATAGAAAGTAGATTAGTGATTACTTGGGGTTGGTAGTGGGAATGGAGATTAACTGTAAATGTGCATAAAGGATTTAGCAGGGAGATGAAAATGTGCTGAAACTGAGGTATGGTGACAACTGCACCACTCAGTAATGTTACCAAAAATAACTGAACTCTACACTTGAAACAGATGAATGTCATGGCATGTAAAAATACCTCAATAAAGTTTTCTCTCTCTCTCTCTCTCTCTTTTAAGTATGTTAGGAGACTAGGGAAAGAGTGGAGGGCAGGGATGGGAGGACTACCTTAGTTCTGAGGCTTCTCTTTCTTTTTTCTTTTCTTTTCTTTCTTTCTTTTTTTTTTTTGGGTTGGAGTCTCACTCTGTCGCCCAGACTGGAGTGCAGTGGCCGCTCCCGGCCACCACAGCCTCCACCTGCTGGGCTCCGGTGATCCTTCCGCCTCAGCCTTCCGAGTAGCCGGAATTACAGGCGCGTGCTACCACGCCCGGCTAGTTTTTTGATTTTATTGTAGAGATGAGGTCTTGCCAAGTTGCCCAGGCGGGTCTCGAACACGCGGGCTCAGGCAATCCACTCACCTCAGCCTCCCAAAGCACGGGGATTACAGGCTGGGCCACCGAGCCCTGCTTCTTTTTTTTTTGAGTTGGAGTCTCACTCTGTCGCCCTGGCTGGAGTGCAGCGGCACACTCATGGCCACCGCAGCCTCGACCTGCTGGGCTCCGGCGATCCTTCTGCCTCAGCCTTTCAAGCAGC
>NW_007247347.1:101752-116926 GCF_000164805.1 Carlito syrichta
GGAGCCCAGCAGGTCGAGGCTGCGGTGGCCGGGGGCGGCCACTGCACTCCAGTCTGGGTGACAAAGTGAGACTCCAACTCAAAAAAAATAAAATCAAATCAAAAGACAATCCACAGAATGGGAGAAAATATTTGCAAATCATATCTCTGATAAGGATCTGGTGTCCAGAGTGTATTAAGAACTCTTTAAACTCAATAACAAAAAGACAAATAACCCAGTTTTAAACATGGACAAAGGACTTGAATGGGCATTTTTCCAAAGAATATATACAAAGGGCAATAAATACATGAAACAATGCTCAGCATTAGTTGTCATTAGGGAAATGCACATGACCACAATGAGACACCACCTCACACCCTCTGGATGGCTATAAAAAAGATGCATGGTAATGTTGGTGAGGATGTTGAAAAACTGGAACCTTCATACATTGCTGTTGGGAATGTAAGATGGTGTAGCCATGTTGAACACAATTAGGCAATTTCTCAAAAAGTCAAACATAAAACTACCATATGACACATCTTCCACTCCTAAGTATATATCCAAGAAAGCTAAAAAAAAAAAATTATATATATATGTATGTATATATGTCCACACAAAACTTTATATTACGTTCAAAATAGCATTATTCATATTAGTCAAAAGGGTATAGATAACCCAAATGCCCATCAATTAATGAATGGATAGACCAAGTATGGTATATCTATGCAATGTGATATTATTCAGACATAAAAGACAATGAGAAAGTTATTTGTGAATTGTTCCAATAAAGCTGTTATTGGGGAAAAAAGAGTGAAGAATGTCATCTGCTACATTATGAATAAGCCTTAAAAACATTATTCTAAGTGAAAAAAACAGATGCAGAAAGCAACATGTGTGATTCCGTATACATGAAATGTCCAAAGCAGGAAAACTCATAGAGACAGAATATGGATTAGTGGTTTCCAGAGGCTGGGGAAAGAGTGAATGAGAAGAGACTGCTGGGGGGCCCAGCGTTTCTTTATGGAGCGATGCAAATATTCTGCAATTAGATCATGGTGATAGTTCCAAAACTCTGTGGGTATACAAAAAATGACTGAATTGTAAAAATTTAAAAGGTGAATTATATCCCAATTTTAAAGTACTAAAAAGTAATAAGACACTCCAAATTCTAGTTAGGAACATGGTCACCCAGCTAGTGACTACATTTCCCAGCCTCCCTTGCAGTTGGATGTGGTACTATCAGGAAGCTCAGGCCAATGGGATTCCAGGAGAGGTGATGGTGCCCCCGAGCTGCTCTTTCTCCTTCCTGCAGGCTGGAAGGCAAACATGGAGGTGGTCCACTAGGAAGACACAGACAAAATCCCCAGGATGAGAGAGCAGCAAGATCGAGGGAACCTGGGTTTCCAGATAATCTTGCTGAGAAGAGCCGCTCTGCCCACACTGGGCTGCTCCTTGGGGGACTGTTGCTTGAGAGAGGAACAAGCCTTGATCTTTTTTAAGCCACAGCCATGAAGAGACTCATTCCCCCCTCTACCTCCTGCTTTGACATTGCTTCCTTGAGGCATTGAGCACACAAATAGCCTGATGACTTGAATTGAGGAAGAGGTGAGAGGGATTAAAGGAAGCCTGGAGGCAAAAATCCGATAATTTAAAAAAACATCATTCCAAAGCAATGGGTTCTTGTGGCTTTTAGAATGAAGATCAAAATACTATGCTCTCTAAGGGGCCATGGATCTGGCCAGTTCCTGGATCAAGGCCAGGATGTGGCCCTGCATTTGTCCTCAACCTAGGGCAGGCTCTCCAGTACTCTCACAGGACTGGCCACTTCAGAGCACTTTCACCCCTGGTCATCCATTAATTTGTCTTTCCTTTTGGTTGATGTCGCCATGAAGCTGAATCTGAGGAAGGCAGAGGCAATGTCTGTTTAACAGACCACGGCCAGTATTCGGTGCATGATAAGTGCTTCACACCATTCGTCGAAAAAATAAATAAATAAGGGAAGGCGTTGTAAATTAAGAGTGTTTATTAGTCAGAACTCCTGATTGCAAGTGACAGAATTGCAAGGCAACACTTACACAAAAACAAGGTGATGTGCCTGATGTAAACAGGAAGAACAAGGTACTGGACAGAGACAATATATCACAAAGGCCAGTCTCTCTCCATCACTCCTCTGTTCTCCTCTATGTAGTCTTCTTGAAAAGTGACACACAGGTCCCCAGCACCCTCAGACTCTTCTTGTTCTCCTTTAAATTTCCCGGTGCTTCCAACAAAATCCCCAAATTTATTCTCATCAGTCCATCTCATGTCATGTTATCATCCATGATGCAATTACTGAGGTCCAGGATATCTGGTGGTATCTTAGAGTGATGTTTGAGCCTACCATGCATTCGGGATAGAGATTTATGAACGTGGAGATAAGGAAAGGGACTTTTCAGGCAATGTGGGAGGGGAGGGGAGTGGAGGAAAAAACTCTATATTTTTTAGGGGCATCAGTTTATGAAAAAAGGCAGTCTAGAGTCATGGAAAGAACTCAGGATGTGGGACCAACATGCGTGGCATGGACAGAGACTCTGCCACTTACTAGTTGAGCGGTCTTGGTTGAGTTTTAGCTTCACATAGCCTTAATTTCTCCACATGTAAAACAAGGATTAAAATTTTTTAAGTAATAGGAGCTTTTTGAGGACTTCATGAGACAAGATACATGAAAGAGCTTTGTAATCAGGAAAGTAGACAAAATGGAAACCAACATGAAACTGGAAGGGCAGAGGGAATCAGCTTGTAAAGTCCTTGAATGCCATGAGAAGGCGCTTTTGGGAGGAGACTTTGTTAGTTGGTTTCTGTTTATTGTGAGTGACAGATGACTCAACTATAAGTCTCTTCATCAAAAAGAAGTTTTTCTCATATAACATGAAGTCCTGAGGATGGGGCAACTCCAAGTTTGGCAGATAGTGGCTCCCAAATGCCAGCAGGGACGGAAACCGGGTGCCATTCTTGTCCCTGTCACCCTTAGCACGTTGATGGTCATGAGATGGCTTCCACAGACAAGACCACACTTGGGAAGAAGATGTGCATCTTCTCTACTACACGGGAAAGCTTTCGATCAAGGTTCTTGTTTGCAAGCAATGTAAACTGACTCTAGGTAACTTAAGCTTATACCAGCTCCCCAAAAGGAATTTTTGGGATGGTATATCAGTTAAAATTAGATTTTCTGCAAGTAATAGAATATCCAAAAGTAATGGTTATTTAAATAAGATGGGAATGTATTTCTCACATTTGAGAGAAGTCCATAGATAGACAGCCCATGGCTGCTATGAATTTCCACGCTATTAGGGACCTAGATTCCTTTCTACTCAACACTCTGCCATTCTAGATGAAGGCCTTCATTCCATGGCCCATGATGGTAGCTAGATCCCAATTCAAACACCAGAGACAGGGAAAAAAGATGGCAGGTAAAGCTCCAGACATCATGTTCACATGTCAGGCAGCAGGATAGAGAAAAGGATGAAGAAGAGAGGTCTGATCCCACTCCTAGGAATTTACCCAAGGTAAATGAAAATGTATGTCTGCACAAAGACCTGTGTGAGAACAGTTACGCCCCAAACTGAAAGCAACACAAATGTATGTCAGCTGGTAAATGAATAAACACGTTGTGGTATGTCCATGCGATACTACACAGCCATAAGGGGACCAGGTGGTTGGTATATGCAACACTACAGATGAATTCAAAGGCATTAGGCAAGTCAGAAGCGGTGTGACACTTATGACCTAGCACTGAATGTCACATAACACAATTTTCACCAAACTATAGTGATAGAACTGGTCAGAAATCTGCCCAGACTCAAGGGGATGGGTCAAAGGGACAGAATGTCAATGAATTTACACCTATGTTTTAAAACCAACACAAATGTTATCTTGGACCAGAGGTAGAGATGGGTGACTGATGGTGCCAGATGATGCTGAATGGACAAGTAGATCTAGGCAAGGGGATAAATGATGATTGGATTCACGGTTAGGCCATCACCACAGGAATTCTCTCAAGGGCCTAAGGGAGCAGTGAGAGGCAGGAAACACAGCCAGTATAGGTGACAGGAATGCTGCACACACTTTCTAAAGCGGGTGGACACAGCAGAATAGCGATCTCCTCTAGACATCTCCTAGAAACTTCTGAAAAGAGTTGTCTACACTCCTGTTTTCCACTTTTTTACCGCCCACCCTCTCCCTGAGCTTTGGCCATCTGCATTCTGCTCCCATTGTCACTGAAGTTTCTCTGGAAAGTACCCCTCTCATCTGCTTGGACCATCTGAAGCACTTGGTGTGTGACTTCCTCCCTTCTCTTGATTTTCTCTAACCCTTCTGCGCTCCTCAATGCTTCCTGGTTCTCTGGTCACTCCTCTGATGCCTGCTTTCCCTTCTGTCACCTCAGAGTCAGTGTCTTCCAGTGATCTTCCCTGGTTCTTCTCTCTTGGTTCTCTCTTGTCTGCCCTCATGGCTTCTGTTCTCACCTCTTTGTTGATACTTTTCAAATCTCTCTGTCCCCACCAGGCTTCCCTCTTGCATGTCTGACCTGAGTATTGTATTCTTCATGAACATCAGACTGTCACAAGGCATCTCAAAGTCAGAATACCCAGAGTTGAACTCATTATCTTCCCTCCTCATCACGGTGCTCCTCTTCCTGAGTCTCTCTCTCTGTGAAGGGCTCCACTAACTGCACAGTTATCCGATCAGAAGCCTCCACATTGTCCCGTTCTCTTCCTTCTGCCCACATCCAGTCAATTGGTAGAGTCTCTTGCTCCCATCTCCTAAATGCTTCCTCTGCCCACATTTTCCTCTCCATATTCACCGTTCACCACTTCAGTCTGTAACTCCCCCAGTGGCAGATTATATTTTTCGGACTAACACTTCCTTTGGAAATAACTAGAAAACCTAGACTAAGTATTTAAAAGTCATCTCTTTGAAGAGCTACTGTGGCAATGTGGGATTGCCGAGCTAAGATATGGGAGAGAAGGGATACCCAGAGATGGATATTTGACATTTGGCACAATTTACCTCTCAAGGCAATTACTGATCCTGAATGGCTGAAAATTCAAGAAGCAAACTAAACTCTTGACAGACACGTGAGCCTAGGAAGATAAAAATTGGAGTTAAGAAATTGCCAAGGTGAAGGACCTTTGATGAAATCCCCAGGTTCAGACTCCAAAGGGCTACTCCCTGGAAGCAAGAGTGAACCAGAAGTTTCCACTTCTGGGATAACAGCCTGAGGAACTCCATGGACCCACCCCCAGCAAAACCGTTTGTGAAAGCTATTCTAAAACAATTACTTAAAATCTCTGAAAATAGTCCTAAAAACAAACAGTGAATGAAGAAATAATTATTCAAGCAAACCCACTAAAACTCAAGAATAGTCTGTGGTATTTAAATCAAGACCCACTTTTCCTCTGCCCTTTCCAGCTCAGGGAGACAGAAGCCTCAAACAGTAGTAGAGTCAAGAACACAGAACTCTTTCTCCCCTCAGCTTGCAGCTGAAGGGCTACCCTCCTGGGAGGGTCAGATCTCCACATTTTTTCATCTTGCTCACAGCTGCTTGTTGCTGAGGGTAAATTCTGGGCAAGTGCAGCTGAGAAGTAGGGGTAGGGGTCCCTTCTTCTGTCCAGCCCCTCCCCGCCGTGGGACAAAGGCTCAATATAGGGCACTGTACCACTGAGAATATTGGGGCCCTATTGTCCTTCCTCTGTCTTGTGCAATGAAGGATTCACACTTGAAAAAGTCAGCTAAGGAGTCCTGGGGCTGCGGCCACCCTCTCTTCCCTGAGTGCGCTGCTCCTAAAATTGGGGTGTTACTCAGAGGAAGGCATGCCATTGTTCCTGCCCTGAGGACTAAAGTCAAGACTCAGAGATTTTACCCTGAGAGAGAAACAGACCACAAAATAGAAAACTCCAAATCTCTCCCTCAGAGAACTGACTTTTCCCATGTTTTCCCATGTTCCAGGGAAAAAAGAAGGCAATAGAAAGTTTTTGTTAGAGCCACAATGTTAGATTTAGCAGACAATAACTTTTATATACTATTATAAATATATTCAAAGGACTAAAGAAAACCATAATTAAAGAAGTAAAGAAATGTATGTTGGCAATGTCACATCAAATAGAGAATATCAGTGAAGAGAAATTCAAGCTTAGAGCACTCTCAAAAACTGTGAAGGTTGTGGTAAAAGTTAGTTAGGAGGATATTTATTGAGTCATTGGAAAAATAGGCTAACCTGAAAGCTGGCTAGTTTTCTGGACAGAAGTGGGGAAAGAGATGATTAGGAGGGGTCCTCTTGGGGTCAGGGTGAACCTGAAGCACTAACCTTGGGAATTTTTTGAGCAGTTTATGTCAAGTTCAAAGTCAGAAGGAACACAGTCCTCACAAGACTGCCTTATTCGTGATACCAGTTGCAAGCTTGGGAATCCCCAAATCTTGGCAATTCACTAGAAAGATTCACAGAACTCACTGAAAGCATTTAAACTCACAGTTACAGTTTATTGCAGGGAAGAGACAGAGATTAAGACCAAAGTGGCACCAAAGCAGAGCTTTCCTTATTTTCTTCTTGTGGAGTCAATATGTGTTACTTTCCTGGCACTGATGTGTGACAAGACCCAAGAAGTATTGCCAACCAGGGAAGCTCACCCAAGCCTTGATGTTCAGAGTTTTTATTAGGGTTCCGTTACGTAGGCATGATTGATTAATTGCCCACATGGTTGATTTTAGTCTCCAGACTGACTGATACTACTGACCCAAAGCCCCTCACTCTAAATCACATTGATATTTCTAGTGTGGCCAGTCCTCACTTTAAGGTGTATATAGCCCCCACACTAAATTGTATTGTTAGACTACCCAGTGTCACTAAGGACCTCAGCCAAACAAAGACATTCCTAAATGGCATAACATTCTGAGAGCTAAGTGATAACCTCTCAGAAGCTGAGGGCAATAGCCAGATCTATTTGGGCAAGGCTAAATTCTTTACTATACCCCATCCCTTCAGTGGAACCTGAATTTGATTGGATCATTTTGTGGAACAATTTATGCCCCCTGGCATTGTTGAAAACAAAGAGCAATCAACTTCAATTAGTACAGTTTAATTGCTGGGTGGGGTCAGGAAAAGAGATAGCCAAAGAGAGATCTGCCAATTTCGGCTCAGGATGGCTGTGGGCGTGCTATAGCTGCAGCCCCTGAGGTGTGTCATCAGAGGCTAAACATTGCAGAGTGGTGATGAGAGATGACTTTAGTAGTATAATCCATCTAGTCACTAAACAAGTAAGCAAGCAAATAATCATATCAATAACAACACCACCACCACCAACAAAAACAAACAAAAAAACAAGCTTAAGAGTAGGGGGAGACAGTTGCTACAATATATTATCTTAAACGTTCTGTTTCAAATAAAAAATTATGAGGCATGCAAAGAAATAGGAAAATATGATCCATGTGCCAGGAAAAAAAGAAAGGCAATAGAAAGTGCCTTTGTTAGAGCCACAATGTTGGATTTAACAGACAATAACTTCGATATACTATTACGAATACATTCAAAGGACTAAAGAAATCATAATTAAAGAAGTAAAGAAATGTATGAAGGCAAAGTCACGTCAGATAGAGAATACCAATGAAGAGATAGAAATCATTTTTAAAAATAGAAATTCTGGAATTGAAAAGTACAAGTCTGGGCTCACACCTATAATCCCAGCACTTTGGAAGGCTGAGGTGAGAGGATTGCCTGAGTCCACGGGTTTGGGACCAGCCTGGGCAACTTGGTGAGAACTCATCTCTACTGTAAATCAAAAAATTAGCCTGGTGTGGTGGCGCACGCCTGCAGTCCCAGCTACTTGGAAGGTTGAGGTGGAAGGATCACCTGAGTCCAGCAGTTTGAGGCTGCGGTGGCTGTGACGTGCCACTGCATGCAAGTCTGGGTGACAGAGTGAGACTCTGACTCAAAAAAAAAATAAGAAAAGAAAAGAAAAGTACAGCAACCAGGCATGGTGGTTCATGCCTGTAATCCTAGCACTTTAGGAGGCAGAGGTAAGAGGATTGCCTGAGCCCATGGGTTTGAAACCAGACTTGGCAACTTGGTGAGACCTCATCTCTACAAAAAATGCAAAAATTAGCCAGATGTGGTAGTGCATGCCTGTAGTTCCAGCTACTCGGAAGACTGAGTTGGAAGGATTGCCTGAGACCAGCAGTTTGAGGTTTTGGTGGCCGTGACCGTGCCACTGCACTCCAGCCTGGGTAACAGAGTGAGACTCCAACGCAGAAAAGAAAAGAAAAGAAAAGTACAACAAATAAAATAAAATAGTCACTAGATAAGATGTGAATTTAAGTAGATTTAAGCTGGCAGAAGAAAGAACTGGTGAACTTGAAGCTAAGTCAATGGAGATTATTAAATCCAATAAATAAAGAGAAAAATGAAGAAAAAGAAATAGCGTCTCAGTGAAATCATTAGGCATACCAATATATGCATGATGAGATTATCAGAAGGAGAGGGGAGAGAGAAAAAAGCAGAAAAAAATAGTTGAAGAAGTAATGGCCAAAAATGTCTCAATTTTATTGAAAAATATTAATACTATACATCCAGAAAGCTCAATAAACTATAAGAAAGATAAATGCAGCCAGACTCAGTGGCTCAGCCTGTAATCCCGTGCCTTTGGGAGGCTGAGGTGAGTGAATTGCCTGAGCCCGCGGGTTCGAGACCCGCCTGGGCAGCGAGACCTCATCTCTACAATAAATCAAAAATCAGCTGGGCGTGGTAGCACGCACCTGTAATTCCGGCTACTCAGAAGGCTGAGGTGGAAGGATCGCCAGAGCCCAGTGGGTTGAGGCTGCGGTGGCCGGGAGCAGCCACTGCACTCCAGTCTGGGCGACGGAGTGAAACTCCAACTCAAAAAATAAAAAAAAAAGAAAGAAAGATAAATGCAAAGAGATCTACAAACAAATACATCAGTGTAAAAGTACTGAAAGTCAAAGACAGGAAGAAAGTCTTGAAATCAGTAATAGAAAACTCATTATTATTAGGAAATCCACAAATAAGATCAACAGCTGATTCTCATCAGAAAACAAAGCGGGTCAAATGGTAGTGGGTTAAATATGTTTCAAAGTAGTCAAAGGAAAAAAAAAAACCTTGTCAACCAAAAATCCTGTATCCCATAAAACTGTCTTTGAAAAATGAAGGTGATATGAATACATTCCCAGATAAACAAAATATAAGAGAATTTTGTTACTAGCAGATCTGCCTTAGAAGAAATACTAAAGGAAGTTCAGGCTGAAAGTGAGTGACTCTAGACAGTAATTCAAATCCTTACAAAAACAAAAAACAGAAACAACCACAAAATTCAAAGTCAAAGCAAATAAAATCCAGAGACCACTGAGAAAGGTAATTATGTAATTATAAAATATAATCATAAGCATAATTATAAGTAAAATATAACATGTAAGTATATTTCTCCTCATTTCTTCTCTTAACTAATTTAAAGCAATTGTACAAAATAGTATGTATAACGCATTTTAGGGCTTATACCCTATAGAAATGTAATATATTTGCTAATAATAGCACAAAGGAGGTGCATGGGAGCACAGCCGTATTTGGGCTAAGAAAATGACTCCAGATGGTAATTTGAATCCACAGAAACAAAGAACGAAAAAATGATACATTAAAAAGACTAATATAACAAAAACCATAAATATAGACTTTTTTCTTTTTTTTCACAGCTTCTTTGAGAGACCTGAAGTAATATAAAGTAATAACTATAACAGCGTAATGCTGCATTTGTAATTTTAATATATTTAATATATAAAAGTAATACCACAAAATGGGGGAATAGTGAATAGAGCTATATAGGAGTAGCATCTCACTGGGGTTAAATTAGTATAAATCTGAAGCTAATGGTGATCCTTAGAGCCACCACTAAGAAAATACCTCAAAAAGATATAATGAAAGGATCATTAAATAAAGGCTATATTAGAAAATATTTAGTGCAAAGGAAAGCAGTATAGAAGGGACAGAAGTACAAAAAAAGAAAGGAGACATATAAAAAAACAAAAAGCAAAATAGCAGATAGAATCCAATTATATCAATAACAACATGACATGTGAATGAATTAAACAATTCACACCAAAAAAAAATAAGATCCAACTATACATTGTCTAGAGGAGGCACACTTTAGAATAAAAAATACAAATTGAAAATAAAAGATATTATGTGAACAGCAACCACAAGAAAGTTGGATTGACTATACTAATGTCAGGCAAAATAGACTTTTAGCTAGACTGAATAAGAAAAAGAGAGACAAAACACTCTAGAATTATTAGAATTAGAAATAAATGAGGAGGTATTACTACTGACTTTATAGAAATACAAACGATTATAAAGGAATACTATGATCAGTTGTATGTCAATACATTAGTTAACTTAGATAAAATAGACAGATTCCTAGAGTGATGCAAAATGGCAAATCTGATTAAAGAAGAAACAGACAATCTGAATAGACCTATAACAAGTAAAGGGATTGAGTTAGTAATAAATAACACAATTATTCCCAGAGAAAAACTCAGAGCCAGATGACTACACAGCTGGATAACAAACATTTAAAGAATTGATACCCATTCTTCACCAAATTTCCCAAGAACAAGAAGAGGAGGAAACAATTCCCAACTCTTTTGATGATGCCAACATTACACCGATATGAAAACCAAACAAAAGCGTCACATGAAAAGAAAATTACAAGCTGGGTTCGGTGGCTCAGCTTGTAATCCTGTGCTTTGGGAGGCCGAGGTGAGTGAATTGCCTGAGCCAGCGGGTTCGAGACCTGCCTGGACAACTTGGCAAGACCTCATCTCTACAATAAATCAAAAAATCAGCTGGTCGTTGTAGCGCGCACCTGTAGTTCCAGCTACGTGGAAGGCTGAGGCGGAAGGATCGCCGGAGCCCAGCAGGTCGAGGCTGCGGTGGCCGGGAGCGGCCACTGCGCTCCAGTCTGGGCGCCAGACTGAGACTTCAACTTAAAAAAAAAAAAAGAAAGAAAAGAAAATTATAGACTAATATCTCAGGAATCTGGATGCAGAAATCCTAAATGAAATACTAGCAAACTGAATCTAACAGCATATATCAATAATTTTGATATATGCCATAACCAAGTGTGATGTGCCAAGAATGTATGGTTGGTTTTTTTTTTTTTTTTGAGTTGGAGTCTCACTCTGTCGCCCAGACTGGAGTGCAGTGGCCGCTCCCGGCCACCGCAGCCTCGACCTGCTGGGCTCCGGCGATCCTTCCGCCTCAGCCTTGCAAGTTGCCGGAATTACAGGCATGTACTACCATGCCCGGCTGATTTTTTGATTTATTGTAGAGATGAGGTCTCGCTACCCAGGTGGGTCTCGAACCCGCGGGCTCAGGCAATCCACTCACCTCAGCCTCCCAAAGGCGCGGGATTACAGGCTGAGCCACTGAGCCCAGCAGGTTGGTTTAATATTTGAAAAAAATCAATCAATGTAATATAGCCATATTAACAGAATGAAGAACAAAAGCAAATGATCATTTCAACGATGCAGAAAAAGCATTTGACAAACTCCCAAAACTTTTCATGATAAAAACATTCATTACAATTGTAATATTAGGAAATTTACTCAACCTATTAAAGGGCATCCATAAAAAATGTACTGATAACAACAAACTTAGTGGTGAAATCCTGGATACTTTCCCTCTAAGATCAGAAACAAGACAGAGATGTCCACTCTAGCTACATCTATTCAACATTATACTAGAGGTTCTAACCAGGCGATTAGGCAATTAAAATAAATATAGTGCATCCAGATTGCAAAGAAAAATAAAATTATCTCCACTCACAGATGACATGATTTTATATGCAGAAAATCCTAAGGGAACCACTAAAAAATTATTAGAGCTAATAAATAAATCCAGCATAGTTGCAGGATATAAGAGCAATATGTAAAAGTCCATTGTATTTCTATACATTTGCAATGAACAATCTAAAAATGAAATTAAGAAAATAATTCAGTAGCCAATAATACCTAAAATTTAAAAAACTATAAGATACAGTATTTTTGAAAGAGATTAATAAAACATTGATAAAAATGTTAACATTGTTAAGATGACAGTGATCCCCAAATGGATAAACAGATTCAACAAAATATCAGAATCACACCTGGATTCTTTATAAAAATGGAAAATCTTGTTCTAATCTTGTTCTAAAATGGAATTGCAGAGGATCAAGAATAGCCAAAACAAGCTGGGTGTGGCAGCTCATGTCTGTAATCCCCATAACTGGGGATACTGAGGTGGGAGAATTGCTTGAGGCTAGGAGTTGGAGACCAGCCTGGGCAACATAGCAAGACCCCAGGCTCCAATCATAAAAAAGGAAAAAAGAATAGGCAAAACAATTCTGAAAAAGAAGAACAAAGTAGGAGGATGTATACTTACTGATTTCAAAAGTTACCACGAAACAACAGTAATCAGGACAGTGAGGCACTGGCAGAAGGATAGGCATATAGCCCAATAGGATAGAATCGAAAATCTAGAATTAAGCCCACACATCTGTGACCAACTGGTTTTTCATAATGTTGCCAAGATGGACAAAGCATAGTCCTTTCAACAAATGGTACTGGCACAACTGGATAGCCACATGTGAAAGAAGGAAGCTCAACCCTTACCTTACGTCATACACAAAAATTATCTCAAAGTGGATCAAAGACCTAAACGTCAGACCTAAAACTATTAGAAGAAACAAGACCTTGGATTTGACAATGGATTATGCATGACACCAAAAACATAAGCAACAAAAGAGAGAAATAGTTAAATTAGATTTTGTCAAAATTAAAAACTTTTGCACTTCAAAAGATACCATCAAGAAGATGAAAAGACAGCTAACGGAATGGAAGAAAATATTTGCAAATCATGTGTCTGATAAGGGACTTATTTCTGGAATATATAAAGAAATTACATTTCAATAATAAAAAGACAAATAACACAATTTTTAAAATGACCAAGGGACTAGAGTAGGCATTTATCGAAAGAAGATACACCAATGATCGATAAACACATGAAAAGGTGCTCAACATCCTTAGTCATCAGGGAAATGTAAATTAAAACCACAAAATGAGATACTGAGTCACATCCACTAGGGTGGCTGCAATAAAAACGTCAAATAATAGGTGTTGATGAGGATATGGAGAAAGTGGAACCCTCATATACTCTGGATGGGTATGTAAAATGGTGCAGTGGTTTTGGAAAACCATCCAGCAGTTCTTCAAATGGTCAAGCATAGAGTTATCTTATGACTCAGCAATTTCACCCTTTGGGATCTATTCAAGAGAAATGGAAACCATGTTTACACAGAAACTTGTGCACAAATGTTTATAGAAGCACTATTTATGATGTACAAAAGGTAGGAACAACACAAATATTCATCATCTGATGAACGGATAAATAAAATGTGGTAAATCCATACAATCGACTACGATCGGTCACAAAGAGGAATGAAGTACTGGTCCCTGCTACAACTTGGATGAAACTTGAAAACATTACGCTAAGTGGAAGAAGCCAGTCACAAAAAGATCACCTATAATATGATCCCATTTATATGAAATTTCCAGGATAAGTAAATCTACAGAGACAGAAGGTGGATCAGCAGTTGCTTTGGGGTAAGGAGTTGAGGGTGCTGAAAGGGGTAACAGCTAAAGGATGTGGGGTTTTGGGGCTATGAAAGTATTCTAAAATGTATTCTAAGAATGACTGCATATATCTATGAATATACGAAACAGCATTGAATTTTACACTTTGAACATGTGACTTGTATAGCATGCAAATTATATCTTAATAGAACTGCTATTAAAAACCAAACAGGAATGAACCAGAAATAGACCACCTCTTATAGGGATTGATGCTTGGCTTTGAATCATCTCCATGACTGGGTTAAGATGACCTAAGATTGGTAATTTGTAGCCTGTCTGTTCTCTAGAATGTAAATCCTCTCTGAAGAAAGATAACATCACCCAGAACCTTACCTTATATTATTTCTATAGTTTTTTATAGACAGATTTTCAGCACTCAATTAAAAATTGCCAGGAAAATGAGAATACAGGATGTGATTGAAAACCCAAGTAAAAGGACAAAAGAAACATATTTCATTATCTTTCAAACTTCAGCTTATCAGGTGTACATTACCAGACTTTAAACTTTACCATAAAGCTACAATAATCAAAACAGCTTGGTATTGGTACAGGAACAGGCATATAGACCAATGGAATAGAATTGAGATTCCAGAAGCAAAACCTCAATTTCTCAACCAACTCATCTTTGACAAGGCCTCCACCACCTACCACTGGGGAGAGGAGAACCTATTCAGTAAACGGTGCTGGGAAAACTGACTGACCACATGCAGAAGATTGAAACAGGACCCCTATCTATCCCCATACACAAAAATTAACTCTAAATGGATCAGAGACCTAAATGTAAAACCTCAAACCATAAGAACCTTAGAAAATGAAGGACATACCCTCATGGACGTTGGAACTGGCATCCAATTCCTGAACAAAACCCGAAACCCACAGGCCATAAGAGATAAGATAGACAAGTGGGACCTCATTAAACTGACAAACTTCTGCAAAGCCAAAGAAACCATCAAGACAGCAGGGAGACAGCCTACAGATTGGGAAAAAGTATTTGCCAACTCCAGGTCTGACAAAGGCTTAACATCTTGGATCTACAAGGAACTCAAACATGCTGAAAAGAAAAAAAACAAACAACCCCATTATAAAATGGGCAAAAGATATGAACAGACACTTCTCAAAGGAAGATATCCGAGTAGCCAACAGACACATGAAGAAATGTTCAACCTCACTAATCATCAGGGAGATGCAAATCAAAACCACACTGAGATATCATCTAACTCCAGTCAGAATGGCAATTATCAATACTCAAAAAATAACAGTTGCTCTAGAGGGTGTGGTGAAAAGGGAACACTTCTACACTGTTGGTGGGAGTGCAAACTAGCGCAGCCTCTGTGGAAAACAATTTGGCGATTCCTAAAAGCTCTAAATATTGACCTCCTATATGACCCTGCAATCCCCCTACTGGGAATATACCCTGAAGAACTCAAATCACTCTATAGGAAGATACCTGCACACGTATGTTTATCGCAGCATTGTTCACATAGCAGA
>NW_007247347.1:117034-119348 GCF_000164805.1 Carlito syrichta
CCAGCAGGTCAAGGCTGTGGTGGCTGGGAGTGGCCGCTGCACTCCAGTCTGGGCAACAGAGTGAGACTCCAACTCGAAAAAAAAAAAAACCAACTCAAAAATTAGCAGTTGCTGGAGAGGGTGTGATGAAAAGGGAACACTTCTACACTGTTGGTAGGAGTGCAAACTAGTGCAACCTCTGTGGAAAACAGTATGGTGATTCCTAAAAGCTCTAAATATTGACCTTCCATATGACCCCGCAATCTCCCTACTGGGAATGTACCCTGAACTCAAATCACTCTATCAAAAAGATACCTGCACATGTATGTTTATCGCAGCATTGTTCATAATAGCAAGAACCTGGAAGCAACCATGCTGTCAATCAAAAGAGGACTGGATTAAAAAAATGTGGTGCATATACACGATGGAATACTATGCAGCCATAAAAAAGAACAAAATCAGAATTTCGCAGCAACCTGGATGGAACTAGAGTCTATAATACTGAGTGACCTCTCACAGAAACAAAGATCTAAGTATCACATGTTCTCACTCATATAGTGGACCTTGATCATCCAACATATTACCATAAGAAAATGACTGACATGGGTGGGAAACTATGGTGGGGGAGGGGAAGGGAGATGGGATAAATGGTAGTAAATATCTGTCTGGGGATGGGGAGACACCTCTTATCAACAAGGATGCCTGAATGAAGCATATTTGTATACCTAACCCTTAACTGTACCCCACAATATCATAATTAAAAATATTGATTATATTTTAAAAAAAAAGAAAAGAAAGGGAATCTACAGAACTTTTGGTGATCCCAAAAGGTTTCAGGGGCAAATTTGGACACAGGAGTATTCAAGCTCCAAATTCTAAAAAAAAAAAGAAAACAAGTTTCAGCTTATGTATTACTTTCTCAGGAAACTTTTTCTTAACCCCCTAGACTTTTTTTTTTTTTGAGTTGGAGTCTCACTCTGTCACCCAGACTGGAGTGCAGTGGCCGCTGCCAGCCACCGCAGCCTCGACCTGCTGGGCTCCAGTGATCCTCCTGCCTCAGCCTTCCAAGTGGCCGGAATTACAAGCATGCGCTACCACACCCGGCTGATTTTTTGATTTATTGTAGAAGACGAGGTCTCGCTGCCCAGGTGGGTCTCGAACCCGCGGGCTCAGGCAATCCACTCACCTCAGCCTCCCAAAGGCATGGGATTACAGACTGAGCCACTGAGCCCGGTTACCCCCTAGACTTATTAAACCCCTGAGTAAATTCAGTGCCTCCCTTGATTATTTGTCCAACACTGTGAACAAATTATTTAACTGTGTTCAATATGCAAGTTCTACACAAATAAAAATTTAACTTGTTATAGAACTTCAGTCAGCTCTATTTTCTATAAAAACATATATTTTTTTCACTACATGTTAAAGTAAAATTTTACGTGTGAAATACATACAGAAAAGTAAAATACATACAGAAACGTGCTGAACTCAGAACTGATGAGTTTTCACAAGCAGAACACACCCACAAACAGAGGTGATACCCAGATCAAGAACCAGAACATTCCCAACACCCCAGAAACGCTATGGGAGACGTTGCTAGTCACCAACCTTTCCCCAAGGGTAACTAATTCTGTCTTCTCACACTTGCCTGTCAATACTTCCAGGATTAGTTTTGTTTGCTTTCATTCAATGTATTTTCAAAGCTTACAAAGATATATGTACAAGAACGTTCACTGCAACTTCATTTCTGATAACAAAAGATGAAAAATAATGAAAATGTCCATCAGTAAGGAAGATAGTAAATTTATTATGGTCCCTCTTACAATAAAATTCTATGCCACCATTAAAAGTAAAGATCCATATATGAATCTACTGACATGGAAAGATGTCCAAGATATATCAGTAAAGTGGAAAATCAAGTTTTGTATCTGTCTATCTATATCTCATTTATGTAAAAATGATCCATATTTATTGGTGTGTTTGTAAATGTCATCTGCTCAATTGGGAGAAGGGAATGGGTTAGTGAGGGAGAGGACTTGCACTTAGAAAAAACACATGAGAGCTGGGCTCGGTGGCTCAGCTTGTAATCCCAGCGCTTTGGGAGGCTGAGGTGAGTGGATTGCCTGAGCCTGCAGGTTCAAGGCCCACCTGGGCAACTTGGCGAGACCTCATCTCTACAATAAATCAAAAAATTAGCCGGGTGTGGAAGCGCACGCCTGTAGTTCCAGCTACTTGGAAGGTTGAGGTGGAAGGATTGCCGGAGCCCAGCAGGTCGAGGTTGCAGTGGCCAGGAGCAGCCACTGTACTCTAGTCTGGGCAACAGAGTGAGATTCCAACT
>NW_007247347.1:119546-131223 GCF_000164805.1 Carlito syrichta
CAAGAAAAAACACATGGGTATCTTTTTTTTTTTTTTTTTTTTTAAAATAAAGAGTATGCATTCCTTTTGCAATTTGTTTCCTTTTTTTTATTTTAAAGATGTGGAGTACAATTCAGGGTTAGGTATACAAATGTTCATTATGGTACCCTTGTTGCTGAGGTGTGCCCCTACATCCCCTGGCAGTTTCCCTCAACTGCCAATCCCACCCTTCTTCCCCTGGCAGTTTCCCTCCTTTTGCAATTTTAAAGGCAATTTAAACATTTAAGAAAAAAAATCACAACACCTGAAACTTGCCTTTGGTATTAAGGTGACTGAACTGAAAATCGTGTTTATTTACTCATGAACTTTCGCCTGCCTGTATCTATTAAAATGACAAATGCACATCCTGTCTATCATAGGGATTCCACTTTTGGGGGTATTCCTTTTTTGAGTGTATACACCAGCAAAGATTTCCATTGTTTGTGAGGGAGAAACAATAGAAGTAACGTCAGTGTCCAGTTATGGAGGAAGAGCTATGTAAACCATGGTGCAGCCATTCACTAAGTAATTCAGTAGTTGGGGGAAATAAAGTAGGTCTACATTTGAAAGCATGAACAAGCCTCTACAATGCAGTGCTGAGTGCAAAAAGCAAGGGGCAGAGTATAATAGCATTCAGGCACAATAACCCTCCTCGATGGATGTGCACATATGCACGTGGCACATGTGGAAGTGCCTGGAAGGATGTGTGCCAACCTGACACCAGTTTTGCCCTTCCTGGAAATTGTGATCCTGAAGTGTAAGGTCTCAGGGCGAGGGCTGAGGGCAGCCAGGTGTGAGCTTGAAGTGCGCTGAACTTTCCTTTTCCTGAGCACGTACTGTGTGCCAGGGGCGCCCACATTCTTCATCTACTGTCATCTTCAGAGGAGCACCCAGGGGCTCAGAGAAGGTAAGTGACGTGTCCAGGGCCACACAGAGCGTAAACAGCAGAGGTGACATCGGCTCCCGGTGGATTTAATGTCAAAGCCTGTGCGTGACTCAGTCCTCCCTGGGGGAGGTGATGTGGAGGCTTGAGGGAGCAGGAGGGACTCGGCGGGTCAGGAGGTCGACTCCTCATCTGGCTGTTTGCTTGCCTTCAAAATTCCTCCACCACTCTGCTGAGCAGCCTTCCTGGGGATGGCCAGTGCCGCCCCTGTGGCAGGGGAGTGGCGCCTCAGCCAGGGGCACAGACGCGGCTGCGGTTCCCTTTAGGGTCTCCAGCAGGCCGTTGTTCAGCTCCTCGGCTCGGGCACTCCCACTTGGCATTCCAACCCATCCGCGGAAAGCTCTGGACAGGAGGAAGCTCTTTCTGATCAGGACCCGGGCTCTGCCTCCGTGGGACTTCCCACGAGCCCCAGCTTTGCCACCTGTGTCCCCGAGCACGGCCTGGCACAGTCCTGCAGAGACACAGAGAAACGATGGCCGGGTCCCCTGGGACGGCCCTCGCTAGGCCGAGTCACCTTGGCTCCTTGCGGCATGCTCTCCAGCTTCCTCCCTTTGGGCCGTCTCCTCAAGACCCCTGCCCAGGTCGGCCTGTCCCTCTCCGAAGGCGGGCCTCCTGGGGAGGACCTGGGGAGTCTCTGAAGGGCCGCTCGCAGCCCGAGGAAACCCTCAGAGAAGATGCTGGCGTCTTGCGGGTCACTCTCGCCCAGGGTGACTTCAGGGAAGATCTGTCCCCGTTCCTGACGCCCCACAGCCGGGGCCATTCTTCAGCACCCAACACGGAAGCCAGGCCTGTGGCCAAGGTGGCAAAGCCAGGCGCGTCTCCTCCCAGGGAACCTCACACGGTGGTTTCCGTAAGTTGGTGGCTATTGCATAACCCGTTCGCCAACTGCCATGCCGGATATATTTTGCAACCCAGCCCGCCGTGCCCCGTGCGTCGCGGGCACAGCCAGTCCTCCCACAGAGGCCGGAGGAAGTCTGAGAGTGAGACACCTGACAGCACCTCCCGGAGCCTCAGCCACAGGACGTGCTCCTGGCCCCGGGCCCTGCGCACCGTCCCCGCCTGACAGAAAGGGGAGGGTGACGTCCACAGACCCACCCGAGGCGTGCACTTCCGAGAAGCTGCCGTCTCGGCTCGAGTGGGGAGAGGTCCCACGGGTCGCAGTGGGGGCGCCCCGGCACGTGCCGGGAGACCACCTGCAGGCACACGCAGGGAAGCTCAGCGTCGTTCCCAGGAGGCCTGGGCAGCGCGAGCCCCAGAGCCAGCCGAGGAGCTGGAGAGACTCCACGGCCATCCTGCCAGGAGAGAGCGAGGTCCAGGGCTAGCAAAGGAGAGAGAGGAGCCCTCGCCAGCCAGCCACTGCTCGCCAAAGACGGCTGTGGATGGTTGACCCAGTGGACTTCAGGCTTGGCTGTCTCCAGAGAGCGTTCAGAGCCCGGGGGGCGTTCGTCCACAGTCGTTTGGGCTCTGTTGTTCCAGGGGTTGGGGGCTGATCCCGATGGCGGAAGCCAGGAATCTCTGGGAAAGGGAGCCAACACAGAGAAAGGCCTGGGGTCACTTCACTTCCCGCAAAAATTTTCAGGAGAGTCAAGGGGTGGAGTGGACGCTGTGCTGAGTCTACAGATCCCCACCTCATTCCCCACCGACGAGGAGTGCCGGCTGCCAATAGCCCAGGCTGAACTCCTCTCTAGAAATGTGTCTCAGCTCAAGGAAACCATTCCTGCCAAGGCCAGGCCCCTTTCTTGGGGACAGCCCACAACCGATGACTGGCCAGCATAGGGGTTTAAGGGCCCAGCCTCCTGCTCTGACTTGGGACAGCTCTGAGGAGCATCCCAGCCCCAGCGCTCCCGTGAGATTGGCTGAGCCGCTCACAGTGTCTCCACTCCTCAGCACTAGTCTACTCCCTCCAGCCAGCTCCATTCTGGCTGCCCTTGTCGGGGCATTATTGGGTGGCTGCAGCACGGCCTAACTCTCTCTCTCTGCCAATTCCCGCTTCCTTGTTCCCTGCTAGTGTGCTGATTTTGAGGGCTCCCCATGACCTCTTGGAGTCTCTCCCAGGAGCCAGCCTAGGAGAGTATGCTGAGCCACAGAGGGGCCAGAGCAAACAATCCGGATTCTTGCAGTTCCAATGAGCAGTTTCTCTGCTCCCTAGCCATGGTCCACTTACTCCAGCCAACTCTGTTCTGGCTGCCCTTGTTGGGGCATTATTTGAACTGCCTTCAACCAAAAACAGACACCCTCTGGCTTGGAGGAGAGAGTGTCAGCCATTAAGAAGAAGTGTGAAAGCCAGATGGATACTTTCTAGTGAGGTTGTACTCTGAAAACTAAAAGGACACTGAACAGAAGCGTTTTGATTGGGTATAAACTTGTGAGTTACTCTGTTTTGGAAGCTGTCTGGAACATTTTTGGAACAGGGCAAATTTCTGCTTGCCTTTTATTCCCCACAGCAAAGGTGATCATTTTACCACACTATTTCCGGGCAGAGAAAAACCAGGGCTGGCCATCAACAGTTTTATTAATCTATATGGCAGGAATGATTTCACACACATGCATAGAACTGAACCATTACCAAGTGCCCTTCTGTTATTTAGTATGGCAGTCAGAATCACAGATTCTCTTAAAAAAAAAAAAAGAACGAGAAGTAGAAGAAGGCATTGCTGCATGTAACTGAAAAAAAATCTAAGGATAGTCTTTAGGTATGGCTTGATCCAGGGGCTATCAAAACCCTATTGTTTTCTGTCTGTCTCTGGGGTCTGCTTCCTCTGTAAGATTCCACTCTCAGGAAGCCTCTCGTCTGGTGGGGCAAATTAACTACAGCAGTCTGGCCTAATATTCCCCGTAGTTGAAGAGTTGAGTGGGAACGTTAATTTCTTTTCCTACTGCCCAAGAAAAAGTCCTGGGATTCACTTTGATTGGCCTGTTTGACTTGGCTTTGGCCATGCCTGAACCAATTGCTGCACCTTGAGAGAAGTGCAGTGCCCTAACTGGTCAAGTCTAACATCCCCCTGTAAATATCTGGTTGGTGTTAGGCTCTGTCATGGGTCCTTGCATTATACAGGTATTGTGGTCATTCATTTGCCCTCCAGAACTCATTCCCTAGTAGAATACATATGACAAACTTAAAAATAATCCATTTTCTGAGTTGATTCACACAAAGGTTGCATAAGAGAGACTGTCAGACCTACTAACTTATTTTGCAGATAAGAAAACAGAGGCTGAGAGAATGTCATAGTTCACATGCAGCCTAGCGGACTGTTAGATGCCTGACCACTCCTGACATGGGAGCAGTGGTGCCTTCCCGGCCCTCGGCATGCCAGGCTTCTGGGACACGTGACTGGGATTGGAGATCCCAGAAGAGCCAAGGCCCCTGGCACCAAGGCAGGCGGGCTCCAGAGTCCTGAAGCGTCTTTCAGCACGAACCCCAGGATGGTTTTGTTGAGGCCCCATGGGCTCTTGAGGAGGCTTCTGAAATATTTAGAATTTCTTTGTTTACAAGTACCAGAAACCTGGTTATAACTGGTTTACGCATCGAAAACAGTGATTATCTCATGTCACAGGAGTCTGGAGGTAGGCATTTTTTGACTTGGTTTGTACAGTGGTTCGGGGACATCATCCAGCATCCCTTGACTGTCTGCCTTCCCCCTGTGCTTGGCTTAGAACATTCACCCGTAGGATTGGGTCTTTAAGGTCAGAATATGGGTATATCAACTCCAGGATTCATAGCACGACAATGTCCCAGAGCCAGATGGAGACAGAGACATTTGATGAAAACATTTCCCAGAGCCCCCCAGAAGACCACCTTCCGTGTCCAGGTGGCCACAGTTGTGGCACATGTTTGGGCCTAATCGAAATAGGGCTCGGGTTCAGTGGCTGCAACAAACATTCAGAAGTGACAGTGACTTAAACAAGAGCGATGTTTATTTCTCTCTCAAAGAAAAGCCCAAGTTGGTGGTCCCGGACCAGGTTGCATGTCCACAACGGAAGGTCGCCCGCCTTTGCCGTCTTTAACCCGAGGCTTTCATCCTCTGACCCAAGAGGGCTCCCCCCCGCCAGCTCCGCCCATCAAGTCTTCGCTCCAACCAGTGCAAGGGGGAGGCGGGACTGGAGACACTCCCCTGTGCTCTAAAGCCATGACCCTGAAGTGCAAATCTAACTTTTGCTTATTTCCCCTCAGTTGCATTGATCGCATGACCACTCCCAAGTGCTACTGAGGAACAGTGAGCAGTGTCTGGCACAGAATGAAGTTATGGTGAGGACTAATCTAGGGCAGACCAAAATTTGCCCCAGGGGTCTGGGAAGCAGGAACCAGTCCTGGTATCACAATCACCATCGTTTACGAGCGCTGGGTGTGCAAAATGCACAAGTTTCCACATAGATCTTCACAACTCAGCCAAGAGCAGATCTTATCTGCTCTCTACAAAGACATACTTTTACTAAGTGGTAGAAATGGGATTTTTGTTTTAGTTGGAGTCTCATTTTGTCCCCTAGACGGGAGTGCAGTGGCACACATGCTCATGGCCACACCCAGTGTCGACCTGCTGGGTTCCAGGGATCCTTCTGCCTCAGTTTTTCTTTCTTTCTTTCTTTCTTTTTGAGTTGGAGTCTCACTCTGTCACCCAGACTGGAATGAAGTGGCCACTCCCGGCCACCGCAACCCCGACCTGCTGGGCTCCGGCGATCCTTCTGCCTCAGTCTTTCAAGTAGCTGGAACTACAGGTGCATGCTACCACACCCAGCCAATTTTTTATTTATTGTAGAGATGAGGTCTCGCCAAGTTGCCTAGGCTGGTCTTGAACCTGTGGACTCAGGCGATCCACCCGTCTTGGCCTTCTAAAGTGCTATGATTACAGGCTGAGCCACCGAGCCCAGCCTAGGGATTTTTTTTTAAAGACAGAGTCTCACGCTGTCGCTCAGGTTGCGTACAATGGCACGATCATAGCTCACTGCAGCCTCCAACTACTGGGCTCAAGAAGTCCTCCTGCCTCAGCCTCCCAAGTAGCTAGGACTACAGGTGTGTGCCACCACACCCAGCTAATTTTTTTTTGTTTTTTTGAGAAGACAGGGGTCTCACTATGTTGCCCAGACTGGTCTCCCACTCCAGGTCTCAAGTGATCCCCACCTCGGACTCCCAAAGTGCTGGGATGACAAGTGAGAGCCACTGCGCCTGGCCAGAGATAGGATTTGTGCCCAGATGCTGATGTCCAGCTGTTTGTCCCACACTGCCTAGAGGATATGTCCCAAATTTGCAGACATATCCTCTGTGGGTAGAAGTTGAGGGAGGAGGCAAGGGACTGAATAATCTACTCGTAATAGCAGGTATTCTGTCTGGTTGTTCTTTGTTCCAGAGACTTGCTATTATTGTTTGTATTATACACCAGTTTTCTACAAATGACTATTTTTTGTTTTACAGGGGTGGAAGCTGAAGCTCAGAGCAATTAATTGTCTTACCAAAAAGCACATGGCTAGACACTGACGGTGTTATGATTTGACAGGCTTGCCTGAATATAACATCATTGTTCTTTTTGTGGCACCAGGAACATTCATGAAATTGGCCTGGGTGAGATGGCTGAGTTGTCCAACATGCTAGTCACCAAAACTGTGAGACCCTTATCTAGCTCCATATTCCTAGTGCCCGGTCCTGGGCCTGGTACAAAGTCAATCTTGTGGATTTGATATGTGGAAAACACCTTTCCCTCTGTTTTAGTTTGTAAGAGTTTTTTTTAATACAGAAAAATAGAGAGAGCAGTCCAATAAATATAGAATCCCCACAACGAACATTTTACTACATTTTCCTCATTTTTAAAAAATAAAAGAAGCAAATATTCTAGATGAATTTGGACAGTCTTATATCCCATTCTTTTCTCTTAGGTTTTTTTCCCTGTTATAAACAATACTGCAATGAACATCCTCATATGCAGGGAAGGGGTTTTCCGGGGTCTATGCCTATTCTTTCTTTCTTTCTTTTAAAATGAGAAAGCAGGATTTACTGAGAAGATAGAAAAGCTCCCACAGTGGGAGGGGACCCGAGGGGGTCGCCCACCTGGAGGTTATTCTGTGGAAATCAAAATGCTGGGTGGAAGGATGTCACAGCAAGTGGCCTGGATGTTATCAAGTGGCTTATCCAGAGGGTCCCATTCATCTTCATTTTTTCTTTCTTTACTATTAAATTTTTAAATCAAAGCTTTAACACATAGTTGGAAAGAGGCCAGTAGTTCTGCAAGACTTCTGGGGAGGAATCGCATTCTCCTGCCCCTCATGCCGTTCTGGTTCCCCAGCCCTTCCAGGTTGTCTCTTTCTGATTTCTTGGCTTCATCTTGTAATACCTGCCTCCATATCTCTAGCTGGCATACCTGTCATGCTACTTCTGAAATTTCAGCTTCAACTCATTGCTAGGGAAGAAGAGGGTCTCTCCCTCCCCACGACGTCTGACCCACCCGTTTTTCTCAACCACCCGCCTTTATCTAGAGTATTGCTTTGGTTAGATTGGTAAGATGAGAATATACACACTTTTAAAAATAAGCAACGCCCATTTTTCCTTTCTTATCCACACCATTCTCTTCTTCCTGGAGTTGATTTGTCCTAGATTTCCACCCTCTTTGTGTAGGTTCCTGTTGACGCTTGCCACTGAGTGAAGCTCAGACTCTAAGCAGGGCGTCTAGACCCTGTCCAGATGCTCAGGGGCATCACGCCTTCTCTCAGCTTCAGTCTCTCAGGAACAAGCCCCCCGAAGCCCGAGAGCGGCGCCAACCTGGACAGCTCATTCTCCTACTTGGTGCGCGCCCAGGATCTCTTCATCTCTTTCCTCAGGTTGAGTTTCCATGTCCTGGGTACCTTATCATGTTCTCCCTCAGTCTGGTGACACGCATCCTCCAGTGATTTCTGAAAAGGAGTCTGTGGACGACATATTTCTTGAGAACTCACATGTCTGGAAATGTCTACTTTCCCTCCTACTTGGTTGCCAGGACGGCTGAGCATGGACTCTCAGGCCGGGAGTCATGCCCCTTGGACTTCGCGTCCTCTTCCCCCCAACTCCGGAGACAGCGGGTGCAGCATTTCATGGGCTGCGAGTATTCTCTGGGGTCAGCTGGGGTCAGACGTCCTCAATTGGTTGAAGCCTTAGAGCTCTTGGCTCTGCCAGATATCTGTTCCCAAGACTCTACAGAGCAGTCTTGGAGCACAAGAGGAAACAGGATCTGTGGTCTCAGAAGTCAGAGGCGGAAGCTGCAGGGAGAGGTTCAGCTCCGCGTAAGGAAGACTTTCGCACAGCCAGAGCTCTGAAGGGTCTTCTTTGAAGGAGGCGGGTCCTCTCAAGTGGGGCATGCAGGCAGAATCTGGACAATCACCTGGTAGAGGTGTGTGTGGGGATGCTTCCTGACTTTAGGAAGAGCCTGTGAATCTCTGAATTTAAAACTTCTTAAAAAAAAAAAAGTCTACATTCTCATTCACGACCGCTCCCAGGGGAGAAGTGCTTTGTGGATGCCAAGAGTCAGAGTGGAAGGCCCTAATGATCTGCCTGCCGAGATGCCCACCCAGACTTGGTACAGGGTCCATTCTTTCAGGGAAGCAGACTGGAAATGGAAGGAGTGGGAGCCTTGGCCTTCCGCCCTCTTGAGCATGCTGGACACAGCAGGGCAGGGTCAACTCTCCCCAGATCCGTCAGCCACGGCTGGTTTTCCACCTTGCCTAGAGATCAATTCACTAAAGGCCAAATTTGCATGTCATTATTTGGAAAGGGCAAGGAGAATACAGCCCATAAAAATAATCCTCAGAACAAGTAGATAAGTTGGCAAAATAATTGGTTTTCAGAAGATTGCTCTCTTTTTGGTGGCAGATTGGCCCTGGAGAAGACCATCAGGGCCTGTCTCCTCCTGCCCTTTCAGAGTCTCAGCGTCTTTACCTGCTGGGGAAGATAAGCACCAGCTCAGGGGTTCATACGCATTCCCACGTCTAGATGCGTGTTGCCTCCCATGACCCAGGAAGGATGCGGATTGCCTCCTAACCGCTTCCTAGCCCAGCTTTCTCCTGAGCACCTGTGTCCAACAGCCTCATGAAACTCCGCCTCCAGCTGTCACAGTCACAGAAGCCAAACCGTCTCTAGTCGGGCTCCCCAGAAGCAGAGCCCGAGATGGGGATTTGTGTGGATGTGGCTGATTGAGGGGGCTCTTGGGAAACCTTATAAGGGAATGAAAGAAGAGGGCTGGGCAGGACCGAGGTAAGGATGTGCCCTTATGCAGTATGATGCTTCAGCCCAGCCCCATGGCAGCTCAGAAGCAGCCACTGCTCCAGAGCTCGTCCCACCTTGAGATTTGGCCTCTGTACCCGTGCTGGGGAGTCATTTGCATTGGGATGCCTAAAAGGGAAGGATACAATCAGATGCGGGTAATTCTACAGAGTCGAGGCAGCTGTGAGCTCTCAGCAGTCAACACTCATGGCAGCAGGTTTAGTCAAGGGCCCCCAAAGCACCCACCGCAACATCTAAAACTGAGCCTGCTGACTTCCCTTCGGACTGATTTCCTTGCATCCCAGAGAGTGCTGGCGCCGTCTTCCAGGTGCCACCACAACCCTGGGTCCTCTCTGGCCACTACCAACACCCGTAGGTGAGGAGCTTCCTTCCACAGAGGGCAATTCCCGGGGTAGCTTAGCAGCATCCACTTCTAACGAGTGCCTTTGGTCTCGAAGGGGATCTGGGTGGTACACCCCAGCATCCTTGGCATGTAGGCATTATCTCCATTTTACAGAGGAAGAAGTTGAGTCTAGAGAGGCGAAAGAGTCCATCTAAGTTTACGTAGTAGAGAGCAGAGCCTTGAGAAAGACCAAAAAGTGGAACTTCTGAGTCACATGCAGGGACGTGGTGGTAGATCTCAACAAGCGATTCTCCAGGAACACAAAAAACCCTCATTGGTAGGGCTTTCCAGTTTCACAGCTGACTTCAACTTCCGATGTGATGTCGTGGAGTCCAGAGTTCGAAAGAGATGCTCACCATTGGAGAGTATTTCCACCATCCAGGTATGACTGGAGTAAATCACCTCAAGGGCATAGGTAAGCTGGGCACGGTGGCTCAGGCCTGTCATCCCAGCACTTTGAGAGGCAAAGGCGAGAGGACTGCCTGAGCCCAGGGGTTCGAGACCAGCCTGGGCAACTTGGCGAGACTTTGGCTCTACAATAAATCAAGAAAAATTAGCTGGGTGTGGTGGCGCATGTCTGTAGTTCCAGCTACTTGGAAGGCTGAGGTAGAAGGATCGCCTGAGCCCAGCAGGTTGAGGCTGTGGTGGCCGTGAGTGTGCCACTGCACTCCAAGCTGGGTGACAGAGTGAGACTCAGACTTAAAAAAAAGTTATATAAACTTATAACTAAATGACATATATCTATTTTGAGTCGAAGTCTCACTCTGTCACCCAGACTGGAGAGCAGTGGCACGATCACAGCCCCCGCAACCTCAACCTGCTGGGCTCTGGCGATCCTTCCACCTCAGCCTTCCAAGTAACTGGAACTTCAGGCATGCACCACCACGCCTGGCTAATTTTTTGATTTGTTGTGGAGACGAGGTCTTGCCAAGTTGCCCAGGCTGGTCTCAACCCCCTGAACTCAGGCAATCCTCTCGCCTCTGACTCCCAAAGTGCTGGAATTACAGGTGTGAACCACTGCACCTGGCTGTAATTTTCAATAAAAGTGTGTTTAACAACTGCCTCACAAACTTCCTAAAAATTTAGCAATCTCCTCTGGTGAGTTGGTAAGAGCTCGTACAGCACTGGACAGTCTAAATTTTATTGGGAAGCAATACTTTCAAAGGTCAAATCTGATCACGGGATTCTCTCACTCAGTTACTGTCAGTGGCTCCCCATTGCCTGAGGATAAAGTCTCCCCTGATTCTCCCCTTGCCGATCTGTGACCTGAGGAACCCACTCTTTTGTTCATTCTGTTCCTCCTGCCCTGCTTTCTATACCTTCTTTCCTCCTCTTACTCATCCTTTAAGGTTCAGAGTGGTCCTGTATCCCTGAACATGCCTCTGAACCACTCTGCAGGGACCACTGCCTTCTCTGAACACCCACCAAGTGCATCCCCCTGCCCTCCCCACTGTCACTGGTCTCTGATGGGTGATGGGCACACTAGCTTCTATCAGAGATGAAAGGTGAGATCTCAGTCCCTTAACTTGATAGAAACGTATGGTTTCCAGTCAGCAGCAGGGGATGGTGCAGAGATGAAGACACAGCTCCATGCTGTCATTTGGGGCTCCAAAACTCAGCCATCCTCAACAGGGCATGTCCAAGGTCGTCCCAGGGCACCAGCATCCACTGGGCAGAGATGCTCAGAGGGAGTAGAGGAATGGGAGTAGAGAATGGGCCCCCTTGGAAGTGGTGACATCACTTCTGCCCACATTCCCTTGCCCAGAACTCAGTCATGTGGCACATCTAATTTCAAGGGAGGCTGGGGGCCGGATGCGGTGGCTCAAGCCTGTAATCCCAGCGCTTTGGGAGGCTGAGGTGAGGGGATTGCCTGAGCCCACTGGTTTGAGAACAGGCAGGGCACCTTGGTGAGACCACATCTCTACAATTAAAAAAAAAATTAGTCGGGCATGGCAGCACACACCTGTAGTTCCAGCTACTTGGAGGTTGAGGCAGAAGGATCACTAGAGCCCAGCAGGTCATGCTGGGGTGGCTGTGAGCATGCCACTGCACTCCAGCCTGGGTGATGGAGTGAGACTTCAACTAAAAAAAGCGG
>NW_007247347.1:131243-138284 GCF_000164805.1 Carlito syrichta
GGTGGGGATGCTGGAAAGTGTAGCCAGTGTCCAGGAGGAAAGGGAAATAGTTTGGGTAGAGTTAGCCAGTCTCTGCATCATCCCCCAGCCACGCACCAGGTCTCATTTTTTTCCTTTTCCTTTGCCTCTGGGACTTGTCTTCCAGTGAGAATGGTCGTGTCTCAAGCTACAGAGGCAGCACCCATCCACTTGTACACAGTAGGTACTTGATGCTGTGTGATAGAAGTTATTACTGGATTCTTATAACAGCCTCATGAAGTAAGAACTCTTAGTCCGACTCTACAGGTGGGGAAACTCAACTCAAAAAAAAAAAAGAAAGAAAATAGAGAGGATGCTGGAACTCGTTAAGACACCGCAGTGATGCCAATCAGCAAGATCCAGAATGTAGGACACTCTATAGAATAGATGACCTGGTTTTCAAATAAGTTGCAAGGACAAAAGTGGGGGTGGCACGGATTCAAAGAAAAAAATTTTTTTTGAGTTGGAGTCTCACTCTGTCATCCAGACTGGAGTGCAGTGGCCACTCCTGGCCACCGTAGCCTCGACCTGCTGGGCTCCGGTGATCCTTCCGCCTCAGCCTTCCAAGTGGCTGGAACTACAGGCGCACCCTACCATGCCTGGCTAATTTTTTATTTATTGTAGAGATGAGGTCTCGCCAAGTTGCCCGGTTGGGTCTCGAACTCACGGGCTCAGTCAATCCACTCACCTTGGCCTCCCAAAGTGCTGGGATTACAGGCTGAGCCACCAAGCCCAGCCTAAAGAAATTTAAGAAACTTATCAACCTACTGAAATATGTGGGCCCTCTCTGGATCTTGGTTCAAACAAGCAAGCTATAGAATAATAACCAGGGAGATTTGAACTCTGGCTAGATAGGCATTTTGTATTATTAAGGAATCACTGTTCATTTTTTTTTTTTTTGAGTTGGAGTCTCACTCTGTCGCTTAGACTGGAGTGCAATGGCTGCTCCCGGCCACCGAAGCCTCACCTGCTGGGCTCCAGTGATCCTTCTGCCTCAGCCTTCCGAGTAGCTGGAACTATAGGCGCGCACTACCACGCCCAGCTAATTTTTTTTTTTTAATTTATTGTAGAGATGAGGTCTCACCAAGTTGCCCAGGCGGGTCTCGAACCCGCGGCAATCCACTCACCTCGGCCTCCCAGAGTGCTGGGATTACAGGCTGAGCCACCGAACCCAGCCTCACTGTTCATTTTTAAAAGCGTAATATCTTTACTGTGGTAATGTTTTTAGAAAGCCCTTATCTTCTGTAAATACATATTGAGATCTTTACAGATAGTATGAGGATATGATGCCTAACAGTTGCTTCAGAACAATCCAGGGTAGACCTAGGCTGTGAGTTCATAACAGCTGTGAGATGATCACCACTGAAGTTGTGTTAGGGGTGCATTTGTTTCCTATTGCTTCTGTTAACCAATTCCTACACACCTAGTGGTTTCAAACAGCACAATGTTTTTTGTCTTTGTTTTTGCTTTTTGTCTTTGTTTTTGCTTTGTAGGCTAGGAATTCAAGCAGGGTCTAAAATCAGGGTGTCGTCCAGGCAGTATTCCTTTCTGGAGGCTCTAGGGGGAGAATCGGCTTCCTGGCCGTTCCCAGCTCCTAAAGCCACCTGCAATCCCTGGCTCCTGGCCCCACCTTCACCTTCACAGCCAGCCATGTTGCTTCTCTCTTCCACCACCAAATCTCTCTCTGACAGTAGCCAGGAAAGGTTCTCTGCTTTTAAGGAGGACATTGGGCCCATCTGAATAATCCGGGGTCACCTCTCCATCTCAAGTTCCTCAACCTTAATCACATTTGCCAAGTCCCTTTAGCCATATACAGTCACAGTCCCAGGTTCTGGGATTAGGTTGTGGACATCTCTGGGGGGCAGGATTTTGTCTACTAAGGAGGCGCAAGGAGTATCTTATTCTCTCTACTTTGTGTGGGTTTGAAAATTTTCACCGTAATAAGTTAGAGGAATGTTTGCTCCACGATTTTGTCTGGAGGCTGTGATTTTAGGAAGGGGGTCAGGTGAGTCTCTGAAGAGGTGACATCTGAGCTAAAAGGTGATGCCTAGTGGGCGCTCCGTAAGTGGCCCCTGCAGCTCAGGTGAGGGTGGCAGGGAGCAGGGATGGGGAGGAGGACAGTGAGATCCCTGTTCCCTCCTCGTCTCAGCTGAAGCACAGTTGGGCAGTCCAGAGACTTGTGATCTGAGCAACGAGGCACAGGAATCTTCCTGCAGCTGGCAGCTCCTCAGTTCACTTGATCTGTACCTTCAGGGGCTGCTGATGGGATGGGGGCTGGGCACATGCTGGCGCAAGCCCTCACCCCCAACTGAGGGGGTTGTGTCCTGTACCCAGACGGAGGCGGCCTGTTTCATCCTCTGAGCAGGGCCTGGCCATTGAGGTTATTAGGAAATGTGCTGAGCATTTATAGCCAATTTGTGCTATAATGTTACCTGAAGCTCACTTCATGCCAGGTTGATTTTAAGGACCTTATTTATAGAAACTCATTCCATCTTCACCACAATCCTGTGAAGTAGACAGTAGTGTACACCATTTTAGATGTTCTATTGGCCAGAGCTCAACCAGAAAAGCAGAACCGTGGGAAATCTAGAGCAAGAGCTTTTATTGGTTCATTTTATTTTATTTTGAGTTGGAGCCTCACTCTGTCGCCCTGGCTGGAGTGCAGTGCACGATCATGGCTACCGCAGCCTTGACCTGCAGGGCTCAGGCGATCCTCCTGCCTCAGCCTCCTGAGCATCTGAGACTGCAGGTGTGCATCAACACACCCTGTTAATTTTTTTTGTTAGAGATGAGGTCTTGCTATGTCGCCTTGCCTCGAATTCCTGGGCTCAAGCAAGCCTCTCCCCTCGACCTCCCAAAGTGCTGGGATTACAGGCATGAGCCACCACCCCAAGCAAGATCAGCCAAGCAAGATCTTATTGCAAGGAGTTGGTTTATGACACAAGGAGGGGGCAGTAGGCATGGGGTGGGGGCGGCACCAAGCCATTGTCCACAGGTGGAGCCTCTAGAAAGTCCCTACTCTTAAGGCCTTTCAACTGACTGAAGCAGACACATTATCTAGGCTAATCGCCTGATTATCTAGGCTAATCTCCCTTCCTTAAAAGTCTACCGATTAACGACGACTTTAATTCCATCTATGAGATACTTTCACAGCAACCCCTAGATTCATATTTGATTACAGAACTAAGACTGTAGCCTAGCCAAGTTGACACAAGGAACTACGGTCACAGATGGGTAAATTGAAGCACAAGGTGGTGAATTGATTTGGCTGAGGTCTCACAGTGAGTAAATGGCAGAACCGGGGCTTGAACCTCAGAGTCCATCTTCAACACTCTCCCACATTAGCCACGTACTGGTCTGAAGATGACCTTGACCTGGCTGCCTTCTACCAACTTACCAGTGGTAGACGCGCTCGAGTCAGAAACGCGCCAGAGCTAGAGTGTGGGGCTTGGGCGGGCGGGCGTCATGTCTGGGAGCGCCAGCTCTGCAGCAACTCACATTCTGGTTCTGGTCCTAATAGTTGTGTAATATTATTGGGCAAGTTACTTAACCTCTCTGTGCCTCAGTATCTCCATTTGTAAATTCATGAAAAAATGGCACTTGACACATAGTGTATTATGGGGATTAAGTGAGATAAGAGGTGTAAGATGCTCAGAATAGTAAGAAGTCACAGAGTGCCAGTTCTTAAATTCCAGTCCAACGGCATGCGGCCCTTCTCCGGCCCCTCCCTTCGCTGGGACTCAGCCCCAGCACCTCCCCAGAGCTGGCTGCCTCTCTGCTTTGCAAACCCTGGGCCCATTGGGAACCTGCTGACACTGTTCCATGGAAAGCTGCCCTCCTGGAGGGGAGACAGACGGGCGAGGAAGCTCCTCTGGCAGGAGCAGCTCCCCAGGGATGCATGGCTTCTGGCACTGCACTGTACAGAGCTGTGTGCTGCCAAGGAGTGGGCACAGAAGCCTGCCCCGGGCCCACAGCCGCCCTCCCTCGGGCTCAGCAGGTGCTCCAGGCACGAGGGAAAGCCGAGATGGAGAAGTTCAATGGCAGGGGAAGGCAGGCTCTCAGGAGGCGGGACTAGCCAGGGATGGGTTGCGGCCCACATGGCTGGAGGCAGCTGGGTGCGGACCTCAGGCCAGCGACTCTGATGAGGTGGGTTCTATCAACCTTTGCCAGGAAGCGGGGAGCAGACAGACCCGCAACCCCACTACACCCCTAAGCCTCAGTCACTCTCAGTGCCTCTCTGCCCTCTTCCAAATTGATCTCAGCACGGAACCCCTGGACACGGTCATTGCAGGGCTTGCACCCTGCCGTATCAGTTAGCCATCACTGGGTAAGAAACCACTCCAAGACCTGGGGGCTTAGAGCCACAGCCGTTTATTGCTGCTCAGAAGTCTGTAAGGAACACCAGGATGGGTGTACTGACCTAAGTTCAGCTAATATCGTCTCTGTCCCTGTAGTCTTGCCACAATGTCATATAGACAGAATCATACAGTATGTGACCTTTGAGTCTGGCTTCTTTCACACCACATAACTGAGACTTATCCATGTTGTTGTGTGTTTCAGAAGCACATTCCTTTTTATTGCTAAATTCGTTTCCTGTTGCTACTGTACGAAATTCCTACAGTGACTTAAAGCAACGCGGATTTACTATCTTACAATTCTGGAAGTCAAAAACCCTAAAATCAAGGTGCTGGCAGGTCTGCTTCCTTCTGGAGGCTCTGAGAGGAGGATCGACTCCTTGCTTTTCTCAGCTTCTAGGAGCTGTCTTCCTTTGCTCATGACCCCTTCTTCTGTCTTCAGTCCAACCTCTGCTTCCAGCATTGCATGACCTCTCCTTGACACCCACTCTTCCAACTCCCACCCCTCCTGCCTCCTTCTTGTAAGAACGATCAAGATAATTTCTCTAGCTCAAGGTCCTTAACTTGATTACATTTGTCAAGTCCCTTTTGCCATGGGAGGTGACATATTCACAGCTTCTGGTGATGGGACATGGGTATCTATGGGGTGACCGTTTTTCTGCCTAGTGCAGTTGCTGAATAATAGCTCAGTGTGTGCTTGTACAAGTGGGTCTGTCCATTCACCAGTGGGAGGACAAGAGCATGTATCAAGATTCTCCAGTCGATCAACTTTTCTTCCAGCAAAAACTGGGAAAAATACTGCACATTAAGGTGAACTGAAATTTTTTCTTTTTTTTGAGTTGGAGCCTCACTCTGTTGCTCAGACTGGAGGGCAGTGGCATGCTCAGGGCCACCACAACCTCGACCTGCTGGGCTCAGATGATTCTTCTGCCTCAGTCTTCCAAGTAGCTGGAACTACACCTGGTTAATTTTTTTTATTTATTGTAGAGGTGAGGTCTCACCAAGTTGCCCAGGCGGGTCTCGAACCCGTGGGCTCAGGCAATTCTCTCCCCTCAGACTCACAAAGTGTTGGGGTTATAGGCGCAAGCCACCATGCCTGGCCTTGAAAATATTTTTTAAATTAAAATATTTTTTAAAAAAGAGGAAGATCCCTTTATTAGGTTTTTTTCTTTTTTTTTGAGTTGGAGTCTCACTCTGTCGCCCAAACTGGAGTGCAGTGGCCGCTCCCGGCCACCGCAGTCCCGCCTGCTGGTCTCTGGCGATCCTTCCGCTTCAGCCTTCTGAGTAGCCGGAATTACAGGCATGCGCTACCATGCCCGGCTGATTTTTTGGTTTATTGTAGAGATGAGGTCTCCCCGCCCAGGCGGGTCTCGAACCCGCGGGCTCAGGCAATCCACTCACCTCAGCCTCCCAAAGGCGTGGGATTACAGGCTGAGCCACCGAGCCTGGCTTATTAGGTTTTAAAACTATTTATTTTTAAAAACTTTATGGAGGCGCAACTTACATAAATAAAATTGCTTTATTTTAAAGGCACTGTTGGATGAATTTTTTTATAACTTCCACAAGGTGTAGGACAGTTCCATCACCTTAAACATGATCCCTGTGCTCTTTCATGGTTGATCCCTTCCCCAGTCCAGGTAACCACTTATTTGTTTTCTGTCAATATACTCTTACATTTTCCAGAATTTCATTAACAAAAGAATCATATGATATATGATCTTTTGTGTTTGACTTCTTTTTCTTAGCATAATGTTTTTGAAATTCATTCATGTCATCGTGTGAATTAATATTTCATTCCTTTTTATTGTGGTGTAATATTCCATACTATGGATATACCACAGTTTGTTTATCTATTCACTTAGCTGATAAATATATAGATTATTCCCAGTTTGGGGCTATCATGAATAATGCTGCTACAAACACTTAATGCAAGTCTTTGTATAGACATGTTTTCGTCTCCATTATGTATCCATAGCTAGGAGTCGCTTTGACGAGTAACATGGTGAGTTATGATTAACTTTATAAAATACTGCCACATCGTTTTCCAAAGTGGCTGTACCATTTTGCATTCCCACAACCAATATGAAAAGTCCAGTTGCATCACATCATTTTCAACATTTGGCATTGCCAGTCTTTTGAACTTTAGCCATTTTAGTGAGAATATAGTGTCTTTAATTTACATTTCCTTAATGACAAGTGATGTTGAGCATCTTGTCGTGTTCTTAATGGCCATTCATATATCTTCTGCTGTGAAGTGGCTGTTCAAATCATATGTCCATTCAAGAAGAAAGATCAGGTAGTCTGTCCTCTGATTGAGTTGTAGGAGGTTTTTCTTTATAAAAAGACTAAATTCTGGATATAAGCATAAACATACCCATAAATATTTTTTTGCATTCTGGGGCTTGATCTGAGTGTCAATTTTAAGAAAGTAAAGAAAACAAAATAAGTGGAAAAAAGAAAATTAAGTGAGCATAAATCTATGAAACAGAAAATAATAGATAAATCAGTGAAATAAAAACTGGTTCTTTGAAATGATCAATAAAATTGACAAGCTTATGACTTGATTGCTGAAGAAAAAAGAGAAAAGATACAAATTAACAATGTCAAGAATAAAAGCCGGGCTCGGTGGCTCAGCCTGTAATCCCGCGCCTTTGGGAGGCTGAGGTGA
>NW_007247347.1:138414-159119 GCF_000164805.1 Carlito syrichta
GCTGTGGTGGCCGGGAGCAGCCACTGCTCTCCAGTCTGGGCGACAGAGTGAGACTCCAACACACACAAAAAAAGAATAAAAGAGGGCAACCCCTTCAGATCCCCTTCTACTGTGGGAAGTTTTCTGTCCTCTCAATAAATCCTGTTTTTCTAAGAAAAAAAAAAGAATAAAAGAGGGGGCAGCACTACAGATCCTACAAGCATTTAAAGGATTATAAGGAAATGTGAACAATTTTTGACAATAATTTAATTTTTATTTTACATTTCACACAGTTTATTGACATA
This sequence comes from Carlito syrichta, assembly GCF_000164805.1. Taxonomy (NCBI): domain Eukaryota; kingdom Metazoa; phylum Chordata; class Mammalia; order Primates; family Tarsiidae; genus Carlito; species Carlito syrichta. The sequence continues at coordinate 138,699 of NW_007247347.1, forward strand.
CAAAGAGGTTTCTCTTTTTGTTCACAATGTTTAAAGAGGGGAAGAGTAAATATTGCAGGGAATACACTTGCTAGACAAGGTACATTAACCACATCGTGAGTGAACTTACTAAAGTCAAGTTGCTCAACTAGGGTGGAAGCTGGCCTCTGTAGGAAAGTCTAATTAAAGACTGAGGTGAACCTTTATGCAAGCAGTTCTCAGAAGAGATGTCACCCAACCCAGAAGAGATTTGAGACTACACCTAGGGTTGCTGGGCACTAACTTTGTTTTGTCAGAGAAGTGGCTTACAGAGTGCAACCTAATAATTTAATTTGTTGACAACCTACATAAAATGAACGATTGCCTTGAAAGATACAAATTAGCAAAACTGATAATACAAATATTGAATACTTCTATAGCAATTAAAGAAACTATATTTGTCATTCAAAATATTTCCACAAACCGGGCTCGGTGACTCAGCCTGTAATCCTGTGCCTTTGGGAGGCTGAGGTGAGTGGATTGCCTGAGCCCGCGGGTTCGAGACCCACCTGGGCAGCGAGACCTCATCTCTACAATAAATCAAAAAATCAGCCGGGCGTGGTAGCACATGCCTGTAATTCCGGCTACTTGGAAGGCTGAGGCGGCCTTGCTGGAGCCCAGCAGGTCGAGGCTGTGGTGGCCGGGAGCGGCCACTGCACTCCAGTCTGGGCGACAGAGTGAGACTCCAATTCAAAAAATATATATATATATTTCCACAAAAAAAATTTAAGGAGAAAATAATATCAATCCTGCATGAACTATTTCAGAGACTATAAGAAGAAGAAATACTCATCTAACTTGATGAAGCAAGTGTTACCCAGATACCAAAAACAGACAGAAGCATCGCAAGAAAACTAGGGACCAATATCCCTCATGAACCTAGATGCAAACGTTTTTAATAAAATTTTAACAAATTGAATACAGCAATATATAAAAAGTATAATGTATCATTACCAGGCGGTGCTTATCCCAGAAATGCAAAGTTGAGTTAATATCCAAAATCAATCAATATAATTTATTACATTAATAGAATAAGAGGGGGAAAACTATAAGATTATTTTGAAAGATGCTGACAAAGTATGTGACAAAACACCAATTCAAAATAAAATTCTCAGCAAACTAAGGACAGAAGGAAGGATTCTCAGTCCGATGAAGGACATCCATGAAAAACTTACAGTTGACATCATACTTAATGATGAAAAACTCAGTGCTGGGATTAGGAAGAAGGCAGAGGAGTCTGCTCTCACAATGTCTAGTCAACTTTTGTACTGAAGGTTCTAGCCAGTGTCAAAAGGCAAGAAAAAGAAATAAATAGCATAAGTATAAGACAGAAAACCCTAAGGAATCAGGGGAAAAGACTAGTAAGTAAACATAGCAAGTTTTCAGGATAAAAAACCTAATATATAAAAATTCATTGTATTTCTATATACTAGCAATGAATAATTGGAAAATGGAATTAAAAAAATAACTCAATTTACAGTATCACTAAGGATACAACACTTAGGAATAAACTGAACAAAAGATGTGTAAGATTTGCACACTCAAAACTACAAAACATTACAGAGGGAAACTAGAGATTTAGCAAACTAAATGGGGAGATGCTTGAGATGAAAGGCCCAATATTGTTAAGGTGACAATCATCCTCAAATTGATCTATACACTCAATGCAATCTCTATCAAAAACCTACATCTTTATTTAAAAATTGACAATTCAATTTTAAAATTTATATAGAAAAACAAAGGACCTAGACTAGTCAAAATAATCTTGGAAAAAGACCAAGGTAAGAAGAGATTTACGCAAGTTGCTTTCACATATTTTTACAAAGCTATAGTAATCAAGACAGTGTCGTATTGGTGTAAGAATAAACCTATAGATCAGTGAAGAAGAAATGAGAGTCCAAAAGTAATCCTGGCCACCGCAGCCTCGACCTGCTGGGCTCCAGCGATCTTTCCGTCTCAGCTTTCCAAGTAGCTGGAACTACAGGCGCATGCTACCATGCCCAGCTAATTTTTGATTTATTATAGAGATGAGGTCTCACCAAGTTGCCCAGGCAGGTCTTGAACCCGCGGGCTCAGGGAATCCACTCACCTCAGCCTCCCAAAGGCGCAGGGTTACAGGCTGAACCACCGAGCCCGGCTGTAAACCCAAATTTATATGGTCAATTGATTTTTTACAACAGCACCAAAGTACTGCAATGGGGGAAATGATTGCTTTTTTTTTTTTTTTTGAGTTGGCGTCTCACTCTGTCACCCAGACTGGAGTGCGGTGGCCACTCCTGGCCACTGCAGCCTCGACCTGCTGGGCTCCGGCGATCCTTCTGACTCAGCTTTCCAAGTAGCCGGAACTACAGGCACGCGCTACCACGCACGGCTCATGTTTTGATTTATTGCAGAGATGAGGTCTCGCCAAGTTGCCCAGGCGGGTCTTGAACTCACGGGCTCAGGCAATCCACTCACCTCAGCCTCCCAAAGGCACGGGATTACAGGCTGAGCCACCGAGCCCGGCTTATGATTGCTTTTAAACATATGTGCTCAAACAATTAAACATCATTATGGGCAAAAAAATCCAAATTCTACCTTGCAACATACTAAAAAGTTAACTAAAAAGAGATAATAGAGCTAAACTTTAAGAGCTAAAACTCTCAAAAGTCTAGGAGAAAACACAGGGAAAAAAATCTTAGTGACATTGCATTAGGCAAACATTAAAGAAAATAAGACAAAAAAGGCACAATCTATAAAAGCAAATGATAAAAAATGACCTAATTTTTCTCATTTTAAATCACATACTTATAATACACACTTTATTAGATTTTAAAAGTCTTAATTTTTTTAGAATACAAAATAAATACTATGTTTGTTATTACGATTCAAACAGTGCTATGTATAGAGAAATAGCCCTCAAGAATGAACAAACACACATTATCATACAGGATTTTTGTTTTGTTTTGTTTTTAGAAACAAGACCTCACTATGTCATTATGTCACTATGTGGCCTCGAACTCCTGGGCTCAAACAATCTTCCCACCTCAGTCTCCCAAGTAGCTGGAAATATAGTCATAGACAGCTTAAAAATTACTAATGGGATAGTAATATATTTATTACTCTATAACTTAGTTTTTTCCTTATCAGCACATGCATATCTAACTCATTTCTTTAAAAACCTGCATGACGTGATTATTTAACCAGTCTATATTTATAGACATTAAAACTGTTTCCAATATTTTTGCTATCACAAGTGATGTTTGTACATTTGTTTTCTCATGTGCTATTATTTATGCATGATATATTACTAAGTGTGTGATTGTGGGTGTGTAGATTTTAAATTTAGATTCCAGCCAACTGCTCTCCCAAAAAGGTGTATCAACTTCTATTCCCACCAACAGTGGAGGAAAATGCTTACTTTCCTGTAGGCTGGCCATTGTCCAGATGTTATTACTCTTGTTATTTGTGTAATTTCTTTTTATAATCTGCTAACTGAAAAATTATATCTCATCATTGTTTTAAGTTTTCATTTATTTAATTATAAATAAGGGGCTGGACTTGGTGGCTCGGCCTGTAATCCCAGCACTTTGGGAGGCCGAGGCAAGTGGATGGCCTGAGCCTGCGAGTTGGAGACCAGCCTGGGCAACGTGGCAAGACCACGTCTCAACAATAAAATAAAAAATAGCCGGGCGTGGTAGTTTGTCTGTAGTTCCAGCTACTTGGAAGGCTTTGGCAGAAGGACAGCTGGAACCTAACAGGTTGATGCTGGGGTGACCATGAGCGTACGTGCCACTGCACTCCAGCCTGGACAAAGGAGTGAGACTCCAACTCAAAAAAAAAAAAATTATAAATAAGGACTTGCTTTGTTTTTATATCTTTATTGACCATTATATTTCTTCCTGTGTAAATTGCCTATTTTTCTATCGGGTTGTTTGTCTTTTTCTTACTGATTTTTAGGAACACTTTGCATATTATAGATATTGAAAATGTTATTTCATTATATGCAAAATATTCTCTCAATCTACTGTTTATCTTTTAAATTTGTTTATAGCATCTTCATTAAGCAGGAGTTGGAATTTTTATGTAGTTCAATGAATCAATCTTTTCTTTAAAGCTTCTGCTTTCTGTGCATTGCTTATAAAATCCCTTCCCACTCCAAAGTCAAAAGAAAATTATACATTCTATCCCAGTATGTAGTAAATTTCTACTACAGCTGTTGTTGTAGTTTAACTACAATTTCGACTGTATTCCTATTTCAACTATACTGGTGATGTTTTAATACTTAAGCCAGGTGTTGGGTACACAGATGTTTTCATATTATTCTATCTAATCTTTTGTGTGTCTAAAATATTTTACAATATATTCTTTTTGTGTGTGTGTGTGTGAGTTGGAGTCTCACTCTGTTGCCCAGACTGGAGTGCGGTGGCATGCTCCTGGCCACCGCAGCCGTGGCCTGCTGGGCTCTGGCGATCCTTCTGCCTCAGCCGTCCAAGTAGCTGGAACTACAGGTGCGTGCTACCACGTCTGGCTAATTTTTTTGATTTATTGTAGAGATGAGGTCTTGCCAAGTTGCCCAGGCGGGTCTCAAACCTGCGGGCTCAGGCAATTCACTCACCTCGGCCTCTCAAAGCACGGGATTACAGGCTGAGCCACCGAGCCCGGCCTACAATATATTCTTAAAGAAATAGAAAGAAGAATCTAATAAATATTTGTTGGACTCGTGCTGCCAGAAAATCTTCAAGTCCAGATGAAAAAAAAAAAAAGACAATTTTCCCCCCCAAAAGCCTATGTGACATTATCTCCAAGCAATCTCTGAAGTCTGGAATCCATACCACTGGGAATTGGCCACTAAAGAGATGAGACCCCCAGTGTCCACTTCAGATGTGGACACGAGAGAAGGTGGACAGGGAACACCCTCCCACCCTCCCAGAGAGCGGGACTGGCTGCCCAAGAAACTCAAGCCTTGCCAAACACAATATCCTTTTTCTTTTTTAATCTTTATTGATATTTTAAAATATCTTCTGGTCATTGCCTTGCTGAGCTATGGTGTGTCCATGTGCTCTTTGAGCTATGGCCAGGTCATGTTTTCTTAAGCTTTGGCCCCCTCTCCTACTTTGGGGAGGTGAATCACCTCTCTCTCTCTAATTTACTTTCTAAATAAATGGTATTTTCTAATCTGGAAAAAAAATCTACATCTTTATGTATAGTATATAATTCACATACTATAAAACTTTCCCAGTTAAAGTGTACCGTTTCATGCCATTCAACACTCTTAAGTATACCCACACAGTTTTCAGTTGTGTTCACAGCCCAACTTTAGAACATTTCCATCACTCCCAAAAGAAACCTTGTGCCTGTCAGCAGTCACTCCCCATCCTTCCGTCCCCCCAGCCCCTAGCAACCATGAATCTGCTTTCTGTCTCTCATGAACATTTCATGCAAACGAGGTCACACAAAGCCCTTTGTGTCTGGCTCCTTCATTCCTTTTTAGGACCAAATAATATTTCAGTGTGTGCATATGCCCATCTCCTTTATCCATTTATCAGCTGATGGACATTAGAGTCATTTTCTCTTTTGGCCATTATGGATACGGCTGCCACGAACGTTGTGTACAAGGTTTTTGGGGGACATAGGCTTTCATTTGCTTTGCGCAGATACCTAAGAGTTGCAATCCTGGCTCCTATGGTGGCTCAATGTCAAATATTTTCCAGCATTTTTCTAGTGGGCCTTTGAATGTGCAACAGACTCGTGTCCACTGCTGTGGTGTCCCACTCTCCCCTGTCCCCCTTGAGGGCTTCTGTGGCACTTTTCCTTCCCTCTCTGCACAGCTGAATTTGGGGGTAAGGCGAAAGCTAAGCCTAGATTTTAACCCTGAGAGCCTGGAGACCCAATCCCAGAGCTGGACGTGTCACTGGGAGACACGCCTCACCGTGTTGCCTCCAGTATTTATTTTCTATTGCTTCTGTAATAAAATGCCCATTTAGCAGCTTAAAACGTCATCCATTTAGTATCTCACAGTTTCTGTGGGTCAAAAGTCTGGGCAGAGCGTTTCTCCACTGGGTTTTCTGCTTAGGGTCTCACGAGGCCAAAACCGAGGTGTTGGCAGATTGGGCTCTTTCTTGGAGGTGCCAGGGAAGAATTCAATGCTCACTGGGGTTGTGGGCCTAATTCAGTCCTTTGTGGTTGTAGGCCTGGGGTCTCCATTTCTTTGCCACGTGGCCTCCTCCATTTTCAAAACAGCAACCGTACTCTGAATCCTCAAGCTTTGAGTTGCTCTTTCCCTTATGCTGCTTCTCACTTCCTCTTCTGCCAGAGAAAGTTTTCCACTTTCAAGTCCTTAAAAGCCCATGTGACTCCACTGAGCCCATGTGGATAATCAAGATACTCTCCCTAATTTTTTTTTTTTTTGAGTTGGAGTCTCACTCTGTCGCCCAGGCTGGAGTGCAGTGGCACACTCACGGCCACCCCGACGTCAACCCGCTGGTCTCCGGCGATCCTTCTGCCTCAGCCTTCCAAGTAGCTGGAACTACAGGTGTGCGCTACCGTGCCCAGCTACTTTTTGATTTATGGTAGAGATGAGGTCTTGCCAAGTTGCCCGGGCTGGTCTTGAACCCACAGGCTCAGGCAATCCGCTCACCTTGGCCTCCCAAAGTGCTGGGATTACAGGCTGAGCCACCAAGCCCAGTCAATACTCTCCCTATTTAAGGCCAACCGATCAGTAACCTTAACTACAAGCGGGGAATCTCCCCAAAACAGAATTTATTTATAAAACATTGTGTATTTAAACTTCAGTCACCTTCAAAGTACTCTCCATTTGATGCAACCGACCTCTTGAGATGCTTTTTCTACTGCTCAAAACAGTTTTTGGACTTATCAATTCTGATACCTTTTCGTGCTTCCACTGTTTATGCTTCGCCTCTTCTACCTGGCTAAACCCTTTTTCCGTCAGGGAAACAAACAAACAAAAAGTCGCTCAGGGCGAGACGGCGCGAAGAGGAAGGGTGGGGCCTGGGGGTCATGCCATCTGGGGGAACAGACGGCTGGGCGTTCAGCTGCGTGTGGGCAGGTGAGCTTGTCAATCACCCACCACGAAATGGGCAAACGCACTGAAGTAATCTCTAAAAAAATTCACCGAAGCCGAACGCAGCCTCTCACAACAACGCTAGCTGGTGCACTGATGTTGATGGGTTCCTACAACACTTACCTAGCGGGGAGAGCCTGTACTGTAAGGTGCCCGTCCTCCAAAAGATAATCCCATTTTGGGGGGGTCCCCCCATACATCTGCAAAGTCCCTTTCACTATGTGAGGTAACAAATCCACGGGTAGTGAGTTTCCAGAAGTGAAGGTGGACATCTGTAGGGTACGTAATGCTGCCCACCCTCCCTTCCCCAGAGGTGAGCACAAGGAAGAAGCATGTATGTGGATATTAGACAAGCAAAGCATGAGCTGGGGTGAGCTATTGTGGTTTTGCCCCCCAGCATCCACTTCCATTCTTCTGAAACCATATCTTGGTTTTCCTCTGGGGTCACTGCCCTGCTCAGTTAGCTCGTGCTTTGTGGTGACTTCCCTAGCTGAGGCTGGGCTCGGAGCTCAGGCCTGGCCAGTCTGACCATGGTTCCCTCCTACCCCCAGAGGCCGGGTCAGGGATGAGCATGTGACCAACCAAAGCGAATGAGAATTTGCAGAAGCTTTTGGAAGGTGATCTCACATTCTTCCCCCTGGACTTGGCCATGAAAAGGTGCAGGGGCTAGAGCCACTGTCATCACCTTGTAGCCACGAGGGCAGAGCCTGCTGGAGAAGAGAAGTGGAAGCAAGAGCGCAGGCGTGGACATTGTCCGTGACCTGGCTGGAGCCACTTGAAGCAGTCCACCCTGGAGCTTCTTGTTGGTGAGCCCATGAATTTCCTTTTTCCATAAGCATGTACAGTTATGTGAATCCCCAAAGCGTGGGTTTAGTCTTGAGGATACACATCTGTGGAAATACACGGCCTTTGGGTGCTGGGTGATAAGTGGGGCTGCCGTGACCCAGAGGGACAAGAGGCAGACCATGGATTCAGGTGCCCCATGTGTGGGGACGAGGGTGTGTGGGAGGGAAAGACTGGGGGCTGTTTTTATAGAAGAGTTGGAAATTTTTCATTTTTGGTAACTTTAAATTTTGATATAACTTCCCATATCTTTTTGACCTAGATCCACCAATTGTTTACACTTGCCCTACTGACTTTCTCATTCTCTCTATATTAGTATGTACGTATTCAGTTACACAACATGTATGTATACATTAACATGTGCATTGGCTCAGTCTGTAATCCCAGCACTTTGGGAGGCCGAGGCGAGTAGACTGCCCGAGCCTGCAGGTTCGAGACCAGCCCAGACAACTTGACGAGACCACATCTCCACAATAAATCAAAACTTAGCCAGGCATGGTAGCATGCACCTGTAGTTCCGACTACTCGGAAGGCTGAGGCGGAAGGTTCGGCAGAGCCTAGCAGGTCTGGGGTGGCCGTGAGCATGCCACTGCACTCCATCCTGGGTGACAGAGTGAGACTCCAACTCAAAACAAACAAAAAAATGTGCATAATTTTCCTGAACAATCTGACCGTTGGTGGAGACACAATATCCCTTTACCATTACACATTTCGTTGATAAACTCGTTGATAAAGCAAGTACATTCTCTTGTATAAACTCAACACACTTATCAGGACCAGAGCAGTTAGCATCAATACTGTACTATCATGATCTACATTTAAATGTCATTAATTGTCACAGAGTGTTCTTCATAGCTATTTCTGTTGTGGCCTAGCATCCAATCCAGGATCCCACACTGTATTCAGATGTCATGCCCCTTTCGTCAAGGAGGTGACATTTGGACTCAACATGGAAACTCAAGTGGGTCCTTTATCTCCCCAGGAGAGAAACCAGAGAGAAGAGCTATTTGAATTGAGTCATACATACGTGTTCTTCTGTGACTTGCCTTTTTTCTCACAATATTGTTGGTGAGAATTGTCTGTGTTGACACAAGGCATTGTCGTTCATTTTCATTGCTGTCTAGTATTCCATTGTGTGGATATGACATGGTTAATGTATCCTTTCTCCTGTAAACGGACCTTTGGGTTGTTTCCAGGTGTCTTGTTACTGTGGTTGTGGTTATTTCGACGGATGCTGCTAAGACCTTACCTGTGACTGGAACTGCTGGGTTGACGTGCACACATCTCTTTACTCGTGTTGCCAAATTCTCTTCCAAAGAGCATTTCCCAATGTACACTTCCACCAGCCAGAGTTCTTGTTGCTCTGCCTCCTGTCCATGTTTCGACATGTCAATTAATATTTCAGTTTCAGAATACGGATGAAGCCCTTCCCACTCATTTGCTGAGCCACCGAAAAATGCTTCCTATTTGTCTGCCAGGGGCTGGAAGCCCCCTTGGTGGCATCCGTGTGCTTTCCACAGGTTTTGCCTGTGTTTTGCTTCAGGCTGGATGGCATCCTCTGTCACAGAGTGTACGGGTGGGCAATAGCAGGCGGAACGCCAGCCCTGTTTACGTGACTGCTGCTTTCTCTTTCCATCTCTCTGCCGCTTTCTCCCTTTGGTGAGGACATGCACATCCTCAGCCCCGGTGGGACACAGGATGCTGGGCGCTGATGGAGGCCGAGAGGGAGGACAGGTCCCACCGGACAGGGGTTGAAACCAGTTGAGCTGAGCTCTCAGATCTGGAGGGTGCTTCCAGATCCTGGCCAGGCAGAACTCTATGGCAGTAGCATGCCTTCCTCTGTGGGCCCGGCACCTAGGATCCCTCGTGGGCACCAATGCCATTTCGTGGGCTTAAATAGCCTTCTGCAGGTGGTAAGATTGGTTGAGGATGCCAATCTCCTGAACCACTATTTTTTGAGGGTTTGCTGTGTGCCAGGCCGTGCCCTTGAGGCTTCAGAGGCAGAGGTCGTCAGACAGACAAGGGCCCCCAGGGCCCGCCCCAGGCTGGTTTGTCCTTAGCTTTTGCTCCCCCCATCCCCTGGCTCTGAATCACTGGCGGGCAGGGGAGCTTAGCCTCCACAGAGCGAGACTGGCTGGATTCTGGCTGAATTCTGCCAGAGGGAGGCCTAGAGGGAGCTAGGAGGGCAGGAGGAAGGAAGAAGCTAGGGCATGTCTCCCTCTTCTTCTCCATCTCAGATGGTACCGCTGGTGTGACTCTGTCTCTTCCATGGCTCCAGCTCCCACCAGACAGGCCTGCTGGGCTTCCTTGGGTCACCCAGGCACTGGGCTCTGGTCATAACCCCCAGCCCCGAGGGAGACAGTAACTTCTTGTTACTCATTTCTGTGTTGCTTTGCTGTCCCCCTGTTCTCAGCAGTTCCATCACCTGCACAACCATGTCCCTGAATGTAAACTTTTAAAGTAAGCTTTAAACTTTTCAAGTGGTTTCTCTTTTCCTGGCAGGACCCTGAAGATACTGTCCTGCTCTTCATGTTGTTTTTATTAGAGCAGAGGGAGATGGACAATGAACAAATAAAGGAGCAAATAGCTGTTGCAAATGCTATGAAGAAAACGAAACAGGGTCTCCTCCCGGGGGTGAGTTCACCTTGGAGGGCGGAGACAGAGAAAGGCCACTGAGGAGAGCAGCAAGACGTGGAGTTAGGAGAACAAAGGATGCCAACATTCACCGAGTACCTTCTGTATGCCACCCTCTCTGCTGCGTTCTTTACAGACCCAATTATATCTTTTGTAGTTGGCTTATGGGAGCTGGCACACAGCGGGGGTTCAAAACAGAAGCTCTTCAAAATAACATCAGTCATTACAAGAACCCTGGACATAGATATTTTCTGTAGAGACTGTCCGATATCTTCCAAAGTCCATTCTTGTCTTCTTCCATAGAATTTTAGCTGGGCACATATTTTCTCAGAGGTAGACTACATTGCTCAGCCTCCTTTGCAGCTAGATGTGGTTATAAGACTGTGCTGTAACCAATGAGCTCTCAGTGGATGTGTCAGCTTTTGGGAACCTTCCTTAAGAGGCAGCTGATGAGTACCTTGGGGACGCTTTCTTTATTCCCTCCTTCCTGCTCCCTGGAACGTAGACCCAGGGGTGAGACCCTAGCAACTTTCTTGGACGATAAGGTGCTACTGGTAATGCTACTGGTTGCTCCGGGAGCAACAAGACAGAAAAAACTGTGGCCTCTGATGCCAGGGAGTGACATGGCAGCACTGGTGGATTGCCTACCTCTGAATTTTCACACGACAGAAGAATAAACCTTTTTCTTGTTGTTGTTGTGGTGCACAGCTGAATCTCATCTTAGCAATACAGTGTTATATTTTTATTTGACAGGTGAAGAAACTGAGGCTCAGAGAGAGGGAATACATACCCCTGGGTCTCATAGCTGGCTTCACAGTAGAGGAGGGACTCAAAATCAAGGCCAGCGTCTGTTAAGACTCTTTCTGCTCCACCATCCTCCCCCACCCCCCATGAATCCTGTACTCATGTGAGAATTCCTGAGCAGTTGAGGTGATCCTGAGCATGTTGGCGGCACCACCTCCATCTTGCTTCTCGATCCAACAATTATATATGGGCCTTTGCTAATTACTATTGTTCCATTAGTCTATTGCTTTAAAAAACTATACAAGGCAGGGCGCAGTGGCTCAACCTGTACTCCCAGCACTCTGGGAGGCCAAGGAGAGAGGGTTGCCTGTGCCTAGGAGTTCAAGACCAGCCTGGGCAACTTGGTGAGACCTCAACTCTACAGTAAATCACAAAAACTAGCTGGGCGTGGCTGTGTGTGTCTGTAGTTCCAGCTACTTGGAAGGCTAGGGCGGAAGGATTGCCTGAGTCCAGCAGGTCGAGGCTGCGGTGGCCGTGAGCGTGCCACCGCACTCCAACCTGGGTGACAAAAAGTGAGACTCCAACTCAAAAACAAACAAACAAACAAACAAACAAACAAAGTTACCCCAAAACTCAGTGGCGTAAAACAATTCACTATTATATCTCACAAAACTGTGGTTCAAGAATCTGGACAGGACATGCAGGGAGAGCTCCTGTCTGCTCTGTGATATCTGTGTCTTCTGCTGAGATGACTCAAATGGCTGTTACAGCTCAGTCACAACCTGTGGCCATCTTTAATCAACTTCGACTACGAACACCAGGGCTCTTTCAATTGTAGGAAGAAAAAACTCACCTCAGACTGACTGAAGGGGAAAAAACGGGAGTTGCCAATCGGCTCACGCAACTGAACAGGCCAGGGATATATCGGCCCGCAAGCACTGGGGTTCAGGCAGTGCCACCGGGGCAAAGACTGGCACCAGCTGCTCCCAGCTCCACTTCAGCCCAGTGACTCCGGCAGGCGGACGACTCCCAAGGATTCCAGAAAAGTTCCAGGTTGGACTCTCTGGTGGATCCACTTGAGTTATGTGGCTATCCCTGAACAAATCATCTGCCAGGAAGGCCCTGATTGGCTGGGCCAGGAACGGGCACGCGACACAGACCACCATGGCCTGAGAGGGATGGTTCCCAGGAGGAAAATCTGCATACAACTACCTAGATATAGAAAGTGGATGCTGCTTCAATGACCCGCTTGGTGCCCAGTTCCAGGCCTCTGCTTTGTACCATGGAGGTGGTCTGGACAGGCCCGGGGCTGACCTGTAACCTCCACGTTGGGTCCTGAGTTTCTCTCTTCTGCCATCCTTGGCTCTGGACTGTCCCATGTCCCGGACCCTGAGCAGTTGTCCCGGGAAGGGCAAGGACTCTGCTTTCCTCTTGTGGGGAGCTGTGGGTGCCTGGAGACCGGACTCTCAATCCTGCCCGCCTGGGCTCTGGGGAGTCTTCGCCCTGATCCCAGGCTGCAGGGCCACCGGTCTGCCCAGGTGCTGCTGGGAGACTGAGGGGCCTCTAGGACCCGTCTGCACCCTGGCTGTCACCCGCAGCTGACCAGGAGGTAGTCCGGGAAGGTGGCAAAGCCCAAAGTATGTGTGGGACCCATGTGGATATTTAGGCAATGGGAACAGTAAGTGCAAATGTCCTGGGGTGAACACGTGCCAAACTGTGTTTGAGAAACAGGAAGGAAGCCAGCGGGGCTGGAATGGAGCAAGCAAATGGAGTGAGATCAAAGAGGCCATGAGGGACCAGGTCGTGTGGGCTCCTCTGAGTGAGGCAGGAGCCACGGCAGGGTGGGGAGCAGAGAGGGACGAGACTGACTTCCATCTTCACAGGATCCACTGGCTGCTATGCTCTGATGAGACGGTGGGGAATTGGGAGATGACAGCAGCTTGGGCCGGAGCGGCAGCTGGCTGATGGTGGGAAGTGGCCAGATTCTGGAATGACAGACAGACTGATGGACGTGTGAGGAGGAGGGGGCGGATAGAGACCCGGGCCCTGGCTTACACCGCACTACCAGGATTGATCTTCTGGCCGCCTTCCCGCTCGCTTTGCCCACTCTTGCCCCTACCACCTGCCTGCCAGGTAGTAGAGCAGTTTCCAAAATGCACCCCGAACACAGCAGAGTCAGGCAATTAATTCCAGACAACTTTTTTCCTTCCTAATAGTCAATGCATTTCTTTCCATGATTCAGAAAATAGGTAACCAGCCCCCCGAACCCTTACTGTTGACAGCAATATAAATCTGCCCTTTAGAAACTGTTATATAAAGACGTGAATGGACTTTTATTTTTTAAATTTTTAAATTTTTTTTTTTTTTGAGTTGGAGTCTCACTCTGTTGTCCAGACTGGAGTGCAGTGGCCGCTCCCGGCCATCGCAGCCTCGACCTGCTGGGCTCCGGCGATCCTTCCGCCTCCGCCTTCCAAGTAGCCGGAACTACAGGCGCGCGCTACCACACCCTGCTAATTTTTTGATTTATCGTAGAGATGAGGTCTCGCTGCCCAGGCGGGTCTCGAACCCGCGGGCTCAGGCAATTCACTCACCTCCGCCTCCCAAGGTGTGGGATTACAGGCTGAGCCACCGAGCCGGCTGTGAATGGATTTTTAAAAGATTAAGGAATCACACAGGGGAGGAAACACTCCTGAAGATGGTGTTGGGACTGCCTGGGCTTTTGGGAGACCTGGCCCGCGACAGGCCACCAGTGCTCCCTGGCACTCCTGGGCCCCCTGTGTTCCCTGCACCCCCAGGTCTCCACCATCATCCTGGCCACAGGGAACCCTGCCTTTTCCAGAACATGCATGGCCTCTGCACATGCGCTTCCCTCTCTAGGTGACACAGGTCATCTCTGAGGTTTTTGCACGACTGGTTGTCATTTATTTTTCATATTTAAATTTTTATTCTGTCTGACATTTATTTGGCTATATGAGAAAACTTCATTTTCTTCCAGAGAGATATTCAGTTGTGCTGGCACCATTTGTTTCACAGTCCGCCCTTCTCCCAATGAACTGAAATGCTACCTTTGTTATAAGTCACATTGTCATGTATGCTGAAACCTATTTTTGGGTTCTCCCTTCTCTTTTCGTTGTCTAGTCTTCTGCCAATGCCATATTGATTTGATTATAGTGGCTTTACTGTATGTTCTTATTTCTGGTAAGAAAAACCCCCATATTATTCTTTTTCCAATGTTCCTTGGTTATTCTTGGGCATTTATTCTGCCACATAATCTTTGAGGTCATTTTATTTTATTTTTCAAATTCACTGTTGGTACTCTAATTTGAATTCTATTACATTTATATGAAAAATATAGAAGAATTGACGTCTGTTGTGGTGTTAAATTTCCCTATCCAAGAACACGTCATGGCTTGCGCTTTTCCAGATCTTGTTTAAAACTCTTCCAGAGGATTTACTCCATTTATGCTTCTATACTTTCACTTTGCATGCTTAATTTCCACAAGTGATATTCAGTACCATTTTGTGATTAAAATTTTGCTAGTCTTTTCTTCGGCTGAAACATGTGCCTTGTAGCTGCCCACACAGACACCTGCAGTGTAGTTGCTGCATGACATTCTGCCCAGAGAATGTCCTGCACTTGTTTATCTAGTATCCTTGAGATGGACCACCAGCATGTGTCTTCACTTCTCTCTCTCTCTCTTTTTTTTTTTTTTTTTTGAGTTGGAGTCTCACTCTCTCACCCAGACTGGAGTGCAGTGGCCGCTCCTGGCCGCTGCAGCCTCGACTTGCTGGGCTCCGACGATCCTTCCACTTCAGCCTTTCAAGTAGCTGGAACTACAGGCGCGTGCTACCACGCCCGGCTAATTGCTTAATTTATTTTAGAGATGAGGTCTCGCCAAGCTGCCCAGGCGGCTCTTGAACCCGCGGGCTCAGGCAATTCACTCACTTCAGTCTCCCAAAGTGCGGGATTACAGGCTGAGCCACCGAGCCCAGCCACACTTCTCTCTTTTTAAATGAACAGTGCCCCACGCATGTCTTTGCCCGCCTCTCTTTTGCTCGTGTGTGAGGGTGTCTCGCATACCTGAAAGAGGAATGGCCAGGTCATGTGGCGTTTGTACCTTCAGCTTTACTAGAAACAGCCAAATTGCTCTGCAAAATACATGTACCAATTTGCATTCTTGGCAATATGACAGGAGAATCCTTCTTTCTGTTTTAGCCAGCAGCTGCAACTTTCCCCCTGACTTTTCTTCTTGACAAATTTCTGCTCTTTTCTATATTTATTTGGTAGCAAAAAGTTTTCATTTTTTCTTTTTGAATTTCAATCTTTTTCTTATGTAAGACATATAGATCTAGACATGGCTAGCTTGCTAGCTATGTAATTTCAACAGGAATCAACGGGCACACAGTGAAAATCATCCTCCTACCCCTCTCCCAGCCACTCAAACCCCGGTCCTTTGTGGATGTCAACAATCGTTAACCAGATAAATTCTGTAAATATGTGAGCAGCCATGTATGTGTCTTCTCTCCTCCCCCCCATTCATAAGTGGCAGCACACCACACTTATTATTTTGTGCCTCTGTTTTTACACAAATTCTAGCTTGGGAGGGATCACCCCACTTCAGTATGCAAAGAGCTACTCTTTTCTTTCCTTTTCTTTCCTATTCTTTCCTTCTTTCTTTTCTTTTTTTGACAGCAGCATAACATTTCACCTTTAGATGAGCATCTTTTGTTTCCAGTCTTTTGCTATAATGTATGAGACTGCAGTGAACTTTATCAGTTTTGCAGATGTGAGAGCATATTTATTAGACAGAGTCCTCTGGATGGAATTCCTGGCTTAAGGGGTAAATGTGTTTGCAAATTTGATAGTGTCCCTTTGCCCACTCACCCTGGGAAGGTATCAGCTGACACTGGCACCAGCCTATCTCTCCTACCCCCTTAGGAATGTCATTGAATGTGTTGACATTTGCTAATACTGATAGGTATACAATGGCATCTCAAAGTGTTTCTTATTTTTTTATAACAGCCTTATTGTTGTGTAATTGACATACAATAAGATTCACTTATTTTCAGTGTACATTTCAGTGCACTGTAAATCTATGGAGTTTAAACCATCACCAAAAATCTAATTTTAGAAGATTTTCTACATTGCAAATATCTGAACGTGCTTTAAATTTTAATTTCTCTGAGTGAGATTGATCATGTTTTCTTTCATTTAGGAGCCATTTTGATTTCATTTTCTTTCTTTCCTTTTCTTTTTTTTTTGAGTTGGAGTCTCACTCTGTTGCCCAGGCTGGAGTGCAGTGGCACTCTCACGGCCACCCCAGCGTCGATCTGCTGGGCTCCAAATGATCCTTCCACCTCAGCCTTCCAAGCAGCTAGAATTACAGGTGCATGCTACCACTCCTGACTAATTTTTTTGATTTATTTATTTATTTTAAATCAATATTTTTTATTATGAAGTTGTGGGGTACAGTTAAGGGTTAGGTATACAAATATGCTTCATTCAGGCCCCCTTGTTGAAAACAGGTGTCTCCCCGTCCCCAGACAGATGTTTACTACCCCTTCCCCTGCCCCCATAGTTTCCCAACACTGTCAGTCATTTTCTTATGGTAGTGCGTTGGATGATCAAGGTCCACTATATGAGGGAGAACATGTGATACTCAGATCTTTGTTTCTGTGAGAGGTCACTCAGTATTAGAGACTCTAGCTCCATCCAGGTTGCTGCAAAATTCATGATTTTGTTCTTTTTTATGGCTGCGTAGTATTCCATCGTGTATATGTACCACATTTTTAAAATCCAGTCCTCTTTTGATCGACAGCATGATTGGTTCCAGGTTCTTGCTATTGTGAACAATGCTGCGATAAACATTCGTGTGCAGGTATCTTTTTTACAGAGTGATTTGAGTTCTTCAGGGTATATTCCCAGTAGGGGGATTGCGGGGTCATATGGGAGGTTGATGTTTAGAGCTTTTAGGAATCGCCACACTGCTTTCCACAGAGGTTGCACTAGCTTACACTCTCACCAACAGTGTAGGAGTGTTCCCTTTTTGCCACACCCTCTCCAACGACTGTTATTTTTTGAGTTATTGATAATTGCCATTCTGACTGGAGTTAGGTGGTATCTCAGTGTGGTTTTCATTTGCATCTCCCTGATGAGTAGTGATTTTTTGGTTTATTGTAGAGACGAGGTCTCACCAAGTTGCCCAGGCTGGTCTCAAATCCGCTTGATTTCATTTTCAGTGAATTTTGCTCATTTTTTAATACTGTATTTTTCTTATTGATTTGTAAGCACTCTTTCTATATTATGCACACAGATTAGTACCTCTCCTCCAACATTCACTCTGTGGTTTCAATAGGCTGGAATTGACAGGGTCTGTTAACGCGCCAACTTGGTGATGATACTCAGTTTTATTCCATGTCTCCTTCTGCTTAGCACAGGGCCTGGCCCAGAGTAGGTCGCTCCAAATAAGCTTGGATTCAATATCAGTAAATATATGTTCTTTCCCTTCTCAGCCTTCTTCCCAGAATTTGTGGTGATTTTTTTGATCTGTGTGGTGATGCATATCTGATTCCTCCATGGGACCCATTGCTCCCTGAGAGAAGGCACCGTGGCTGTTTTGCTCAGTACTGTATATCTGGGGTCTACTGCAGTGTGGCCTAGCACATTATTCTAAGTCTTGAGATTAATTCATTAACTGATTAAGTACCAAGTGGTTTCCTGTACCTGGAGGGAGAAAGATATTGGAAGGATACAGAGAAGACAAAACCAACACAGCCACAGCACCTGGTATTCCTATGAGGGACACATTCCTACTCTAGGACCTGAAGTGAGAGAGTAGGAGCCCTGGTGCACAAGTCTACGGGGATGGCACTACAGAATTCCAGTACCACATTGCCATTCAGGAGTATGGGCCAGAGTAGCCATCTTACAATTATTCAAGAGAAGATGGAAATAAGGCTCTTTATGTGGACTCTCTCTCCTCAGAATCAAAATGTTGGCTACGATCATGGCATAGGTCCCAGAGACTTGGGCTGTCGCTTTGCAAAGCCTGTATTTACAAAACTCTTTTAAAATGCAGGGAGGCTGAGGTGAGTGGATTGCCTGAGCCCGTGGGTTCGAGACCCGCCTGGGCAACTTGGCGAGACCTCATCTCTACAATAAAAATCAAAAAATTAACTGGGTGTGGTAGCGCGCGCCTGTAGTTCCGGCTACTTGGAAGGCGGAGGCGGAAGGATCGCCGGAGCCCAGCAGGTCGAGGCTGCGGTGGCCGGGAGCGGCCACTGGTACTCCAGTCTGGGCAACGGAGTGAGACTCCAACTAAAAAAAAACCCAAAAAAACTCCCCCCCAAATCCAAAAACAACAACAACAAAATGCAGTTTCTCACTTACTTCTCATGGCAGTCCTGGAGGGAGGTTTGCAGAGGCATTCCCTGAGGTTTAGAGTGAAGTGACTCAGCTGGTAGGGGTATGCGGAGGCAGAGGGGGTGGGGGGAGTCTTGACCCCCCCCAGCCTGAGCTATCACACAGCTCCTCCTCCGGGAGGGAACTGGGTCATTTCTGAGGGAAGTGAGGCGAAAGTGCGGAGCTCCTGACCAAGGCCTTCTCACGGGGCTTGCCCCCAGCCTGCCTGAGCAGGGTGAGGCTTGGCCTGGTGCCAGCTGAGCCCCTTCCAGCACAGAGACAGGAAGCCAGTTCCCACCTGGAGCCCAGTCAGACCGCAGCCTTCCCTCTGTTCTAGATACTTTGCTGTCCGTGCTCCACGCACAGCAATTAATCATCACCGCCTGGTGACAAGTCTGGTATAATTATCTTGTATTATGAGTGAAGCCGTGCCCGGTGGGCCAGGCCTCCCCAGAGAGGCCACGGCTCCCTGAGAGCTGGGCAAGAAGCGTCCTCTGTCCCAACGGGCACAGCAGGTGCAGGGACATGGAGGGGACTTGGTGGCTCTGTGTCCCTCAATCCCAGGTTTCTCTGGGCTGTGGGCTGGGGTGGGCCATGGGGTTAAGCACGCCAGGGCCGGAGTGGCTGCCGAGTGACGTGCACACATCATGGAGGGCGGGCGAGTTGTGGTCATGGTGAGGGCACACAGTAGGTCAAGTGTGCGTCCAGCCTCCTCTGGTCCTCATTCCTTCCTTCCCGAACTGGCTGATGACTGATGCCAGCCGGTTGTCAGACACGGCTCCAGTCACTAGGCTATAGCCACAAACAAAACAGACCCCCGTGCTCCCCTTCACCAAGGAGCTTAGCAGAAGCTGGACAACAGCCAAGACAGAGGCAGAATTATTTTAGAGTGTGCTAAGTACTATAAAATAAATATATAGTGAAGACAGAGAAAGGTAGGGGAGAGGACAGCAACTTTGCTTTCTGAAGGGTGATATTTGAGCAGAGGCAGAATGTGGTGGGGACAGCACACACCAAGGCCCTGGGGTGGAAACATTGAGGAACAGAAAAGGCTACTGCGGCTGAAGTCAGAAGGAAGGAAATCAGGCCTGGGAGGTCAGTAAGGCCACTACACGGGCCCTAGAAGAGTGTGCCTTTTGTTCTAGGTTCGGTGCGACGCATCCTCAGAAATGATTTCTTGCTGCCAACTCAACTGTGGCCTTTGGCGGTTTGCCCCATCTATAACTTCCGGCCCATCCATCCATCCTTCCAACAAACTCTCACGGAGCACCTACTGTGTGCCCGTGGAGCCCTGGGGATAGAGCGGCGACAGAACGGAGCCCCTGCCTCCGGAGAGCCCGCCTTCGGGCGGAGGAGACCCCGCCACCTCTTCCGCGCGGCCGACCGCCCGGACCCGGCGCGCAACGCCCGCGGCCGCCAGGTGGCGCCCGCACCCGCGCCCGGACCGCGGCCCCGGGGCCGCCGGCCGAGGCCCAGCCCGGGGGCGGGGCGGGGCGCGCGCCGCAGGTTGTGTGACTTTGGGTTTGACCTGCCTGGAGATGAGCTAATCCCGCCGCATAATAGACTCCGGGGAGATAGGGAAAATGGCTGCGGCGCTATCTGCGTCGCCATGGGGACCATCGCGCGCGCGCGGGCGGGGCGCGAGCCTGGAAAAGTACGGCCTTTGTCGGCGGCGCGTGCCCCTCACCGCGCAGGGACCCCGGGCGGCGGGGTCGGG
>NW_007247347.1:159496-162579 GCF_000164805.1 Carlito syrichta
GGCGCCCGGCGTGCCCCCCGCGGACGGCTATCTGCCTGCCCATCAGCGCGCGGATCTGCGGTGGTAAATGATGCATTCGATGGCGGGCGCATTTGTTGTGCGCGCTCTGAAAGGGCTCCGATAATCTGGAAGGCAGAGATAAGGAACACCATTTATTCCGCGGCACTTTGGAAACAATTCCCAGCCCTGTACAACCCCATTCTCGGGCAGCCTCCGGGAGCCGGGCAGATAACGATTGGCTATTCATTATCTTCGCCGGGAACAAAGATTAGCCGGCCGAGATGAAAAATTACCCCGGACAGCGGCGCAGCCCCGCGCGGACCCCCCTGCCCGCCGCCGCCGCCGCCCGCGCCTCGGCGCCCCGCCCGGCCCGCGGGCTCGGCGCTCACGCCCTGCGCGGCCTCCGCCTGGCGCTCGGCCGCGCGTGCTTGCTTCGGCTCCGCGGGGCGAGTCCCTGTCTGTCTCTTCCTCTCGCCTGTCCATCCCACCCGTCTTTCCTTTGTGTCCCCTCCTCTCTCGTTCCCTGGGAGCCCTTTTCGCCCCATCCCCCTTCTCGCGGGTGCTCCCTGAACCTCTCCGCCTGGTTTTGCCTCGTCCGTCTTCCGTCTCCCCGTACATGGCTCTCGGTTAACGCTTCCTCTGCTTTTATTCACATCTCTCTGACCATCTCTGCCACTTTTTGATCGTTTGTCTGTCTCTCCCCAGTGTTCTCAACCACCAGGCCCTCTCCACACTAGTTCCTCTGTCTCTTTTTGCTTAAAAACATCTGCCCTTGGGTCTCCTGTCTCTTGCCTCCTCCCTGGGTCTCTCTGGGTCTGTCCCTGGGACTCCACTTCTCTGCACCGGCCCCGCCCGAGAGGGCCCCCTCATATCCCTGCCCTCTGGAGTTCTGCACCTGGCGGCAGGCCAGAGACTGGAAGGCTCCAGGCAGCTCTGCCTGGCCAGCCAGCTCGGTAGGCGGGCGGGCAGGTGTGGCAGGGGAGGTCAAGGCCTAAAACGCCCCCTCTGTGCAACGGGACGAGCAGAAAAGGTCCTGAAGTCACCCAGACCAGCTCCTGGGCTCCAGAAACAGCTTGCCCACACCCCTCCCCACTGAGGCTGGGGGGCCTCGGGATCGGGTGGTCCCAGCGAGGCCACCTCATTAGAGCAGTTATTCAGCATGGCGCTGGCGACGGCAGATAAGCCTTATCAGCTCATCTCCCCCTCCCACAGACAGACAGAAAGTGCCCGAGCAAATGGCACCCCGGAGCTGCACTGGCGGCCTGCCCTGCTGGTGAGGGAAGGTGCGGGTGTCGGTGATCCAGGAGGGTACACATACTGTGTGTCACCAGGGACACACTCCTCCACATACCACAGACACAGGGCAGTGCTGGGGAGAGAAACACACACACATCAGAGATCCAGTCATGTATACAGATGCCCACATCAGCTGGCACACCCCAACACACATCAGTGCATGCAGAACTGTACACAGACAGGCAGACACACTGGGCTGCATCTTCCCCTGGCCACCACCAAAGATACAGTGATACACACGGATACCCACACTGTTAAAGACACACAGATGGACACACACACCAACAGCTACCAATTAATAAGCAGAATTATACATGGATATCCAGACACACTGCAACACACCACACATACACACACACCAGTTTAAACACTATGAAAAGACACACACAGTAGTAACACATGCCCAGATTTACACACGCGCACACACATACTCCCAAACACACCTATTCATAGACATGGGTATCCACATATTGCTACAGGCACACACTTGGAAACACTTGGAAATACTCACTGTCTGTCACATGGTTCTCTGACATGATGATCCCACAGAAGGGACACACACCCACTTCCAGACACACTCCTGTGTGAACTTACTCTGAGATAGAAACACTGTGACACAAACTGCCACTTCTCAGACACCCAGAAGAAGAAATGGACGTACAGATAGTCTCAATTCTGCAGACATTCCTGTGTGCTCACAGATGCACACAGACACACGTGGGCACAGAGGACACAGATTTTAAGCCACGTGTGTAGAGCACATACACAATGCAATACTGTTACCACCGGATTCAGAGAAAGCCCCACCGTCAGCAAGGGCCACACAGATGAAAGAACAGACACACTACTCCCTCTCTGGGGCACCCCTGGGCGCAGGACCACAGACTTCCCCATCCTTCCAAGGCAAAGCACTTTCCCTTGTGTCCCACCTTCACTCTGCCTTGTCTGCTGGGATAGCACTCCGTGGGCTGTGTGCACCCTCCAACGGCCGCAGGGGCCGACACTCCCTGGTCCGTCCCTTGGTAGGAACTTTGGTGGTCCAGGGTCTGGACTCCTTGCTCACAAACCCGGGAGCCTCCTTGGGGTGAGGACGCCTTCTTGGGGTGAGGATTCCCAACTCACTCTTTCCCCCAGCCCACGAGGAACAAGCCTTCTGCTCCTTTTCTTGCTTCCTCCAGTGTGAGGGTCTGCCTGGGGCGGCTACGCAGATGCCAGAAAGTGGACTCCTAAAATGCTCTCGTCCTCGCTGGGGTTGGGAGTTGCAGTGGGGGTGGGACAGGGAACAGGGATGCCTCTACACTTAACCAAACCAGCCTGGAAGTGAGGGAGTTTTGTGAGTGTGTGCCAGAGTTCCGAGCTACCTTTGAGTGTGGGGACGTGTGCGTTGGTGTGGCCCAGGTCGCATGGGTGGGGACGTCCGCGCGGCCACAGCTGTGTGTGCCAACGCGTGTGCACGGCCGAATGTGTGTCCGCGCAAACATGCTGGAAGTGGACTGAAAGAGGAGCAGGCGCCTGTGTGAACGGTGTGCCCAGAACTTCCGGGGGCGCCCGGGGCAGTCTCAGCAGAGAGCCGGCCCGGGCTTTCTGAGCGGGCATCCCCGTGCGTGCGCGCCCTGCGAGGACGGGAGTGGCCCGAGTGCGGACGAGCAGGGCATACGTGCCCAAATGCCTAGCGGCCCTCGGCCGGCCTGGCGGCTGGAGCGGGCAGACAGGAGCCGGGCACCCTCCTGCCCGCTGCGGGCCCTCCCCTCAAAGGGATGTCGAAATAAAAAGCGGCCGCGCCGCGG
>NW_007247347.1:163659-164281 GCF_000164805.1 Carlito syrichta
GCCGGGTCGGGAAGTCGCCCCTCGCCCCGGCCGGAGCCGGAATCCGTTTAGCGGCATTTCAATAAGAATGGAGCCGCCGGGGCTCGAGGGTCTGCCGCCGCTGGGCGTGGACGGCGGCCTGGGTCTGCCGGGAAGCCGGGCACTTAGACCTGTTCGGCGGCGGCGGACTTGAACTCCGCGTCGCCCCCACTGCGCAGGGAAAGGCGCCGCGTCCAGGGCCCCCGGGTGTGGCGGCCGCTCCTTTGCCGGAAAACAAGGAAGGAAATTCGTTGTTTTGGAAAAGCCTCGTCGCCCGGGTCGGGAACATCTGGCGGTGAGCTCCGGGTCTACGCAGGGACCCCGTGCTGGAATTCGTTTTGAGCAGGCGGGATTCGAGAACCAGGTAGGGCTAGTGCGGCGGCCCGGGCGTCTGGCGAGCGTTTCCCAGCCGGGCTGACAAATTGCACGCAAATTGCGTCTAACGAAATGGATCGACTCGTTGTCAAGCCGCCGGGCCGCTGCCGCTCGGCGTAGACCGTGGCTGCTCATGGGGAGGCAGAAACGCGGCCCGATCGCCTCAGCAGGGCCCGGGGCGGCTGCCAGGCTCGAAGGTGGGGTGAGAACCCGGTGAGGAGACGCCGAG
>NW_007247348.1:0-1664 GCF_000164805.1 Carlito syrichta
TTCCTTCCTTCCTTCCTTCCTTCCTTCCTTCCTTTCTTTCTTTCTTTCTTTCTTTCTTCCCTTCCTTCCTTCCTTCCTTCCTTCCTTCCTTCCTTCCTTTATTCAGGATTTACTGAGAGGAAAGAAAACCTCCCACAGTGGGAGGTGTCCCAAAGGGGCTGCCTAATCACTGAGTTTTAAATGAGAAAACACCCAGTGCAAAACCACTCAGACTCACTGTTCATGTGTAGGAAGGGGAGGAAATTGTAAGGCACTTCCATTACACCCATCATCAGAAAAAGCAAAGGTGATTATTTCTTTCAGAAAATAAACATATGTATATGTCTTCCATGATGACAAATCATTTTGTAAACAATCACGTGTGAACACTGCTAGCAGTTGCCAAGGTTTTTCTCATAAAATTTAGCATTAAACTTGAATAACCACATCACACAATATAGGAAAAAATCCCGTGTCCAAAATTCTCACTCTTCCAAAAAAAAAGTACTGAATGTTTTCACAGATCTGTGAAATTCACCAATTCATTGACCATATGTTCTTGTGGAAAGTATTGATTTCCACAGTCATAATGAGACAGAAATTGTTCCTTAACGTTGTGACGGAGGCTCCGTGTACCTTTGGGAAGGAGAGAAGGATGAGGGCCATGATCGCAGTCCCTCCCCCAAGAGCACCACAGGTAGGTCACATCCTCCCCACTGCTCTCTTGTGTCACGAACACCTGGAGAGCGGAGCTGTGTGGAGAGAGCTCAGAGGATGAGGACGCCACGGAGACCAGACTCTAGCGTCCCGACCTAGTCTCACCTACCCTGAGAGTATGGCTCCTGGCTCGGAGCTGACAGGGAAGCCGATACCACCACCTCCAGGTCATCCGGGTCCATCCCTCCTCCCCTCTTGCACCTGCCCCCATACTCACCATCTCGCGACTTCCATGTGTCCTGGCATGCTCCCCACGTATTCCCACAACCTACAGGTCACAGGGCAACAAAGAATGGAGTGAAGACATGCAGGTGTACCAGACAGCAGGACCCAGCAGCGAGGACGACCCAGCTCTGTGTACAGGCGCAGGAGACAAAGGCCTGGTCTGAGCCCAGAAGCCACCCTCTCACTTCCGACTCCTTCCTGGTTGGCCAATTTCCAAGACCGCATCAGCAGACTAGATAAGACTTCAGGTCCCACATCCTCTAGAATTGATTGACAGGAGATGCTGAGAGGACAACAATAGATTTAGGTTAAGAGCATGCTATTGAGAGACCCAAGAAACCAAGAAACTTATTTGCTGTAAAAGCAGCGTTTAGTTCACTATATTTCATATATCCCCACCTCATGTTTACTATATATTTTGTGTATTCCTACCTCATGTATTTTATGACTACCTCATGTATTTTATGAAATCTTAGTACTTTGAATCCTACCTCAGACCCCGTACAATTAGGCATATGTCGGGTTTTAAGCAGTGTTTGTATTTAGAATCCTCGGGTTAAGCATTGACTAACCCAAACCAGTAGGCTAACTTATGCTTTTACAACGGGATATAAAAGATAGAGCGATAGACCGCTGTTCACAGATTCCTACAGGGGGCACCAGACTTAGAGGAGCCACCTCCTCTCTAGTGGGCTTTATCACCGGTTTATATCTCAGTGATATTTACAGCAGTGGCTATGTAA
>NW_007247348.1:1709-17709 GCF_000164805.1 Carlito syrichta
GATGGGAGGAGGAACAGGATTGTGGGCCCCTCTTGGTGCATAGTGGTAGTCTTTGTTGCTCCTGGTTGCTAGACTGTGCGATGACACCGCTTCCCCCAGGACACTATGGGATTGCACTCCTGTAGCTCCAAGAGTCACAGACTGGGAGCCATGAAATCGAGAGGCCCACAACTTTACACCTCCCCGCCACTTTCCGGTGCTGGGAGAAATCCCAACCATTTCGTGTCTCATGCAGGCCGTGACCGATCACATTTCCTGTCACTCCATCCCAGAGGTGTGGCGCCTGAAGCCTTGTCCAATCAATGGATGCTATGGTCTGAACTGGCCAATCAGCAAGAGCCGGAAGTAAAGTGGGACTTCCGGACTCTGACCGGGCCTTCATCTCCTGCACCTGCGCACAGAACTGGGTTGTCCTCGCAGGTGTGTCCTGGTCTCCGGGACCCATGACTGTCACGTGCCGTCGCTTCACCGTCTATTGTCTTGTGAAGTTCAAGTCCTGGGAGTCCGTGGGGAGGACTCCGGGACACCTGGAAACCGGGAGATGGTGAATATGGGGGCGGGAGCGAGCAGGGGAGGCGAGATGACCCTGGATGGCCGGCTGCTGCAGGACCGGCCTCTCTGTCAGTTCTGAACTCGGCCGGTCCCCTCGGTGTAGGAGGGGCTGGGAAGGAACCCCGGGGTCTTGACCCGGCGGCCACCTCGCCTGCTGAGCCCTCTCCATGCAGTTACCCCCCTCCAAGTGTGCGTGTCCCGGGAGGGTCGTGGGGAGGATCCGATCCGTGTAGTGTTCCCCTGGGGGCAGGGGGAGGCTGTGGTCCTGGTCCAGTCTCTCTCTTCTCCAAGGTTAAATGGAGACTTCGTCACAGAGTTTAGGAGCTACCTTGAACCAAAAGCGGATCTGAATCCTGAAGACCCCAGAGTGTCTGGGAGGGGGAAAGGCGTTTACAGGGAGCAGGGGGAAGCCGGCCAC
Organism: Carlito syrichta; assembly: GCF_000164805.1. Classification (NCBI taxonomy): domain Eukaryota; kingdom Metazoa; phylum Chordata; class Mammalia; order Primates; family Tarsiidae; genus Carlito; species Carlito syrichta. The sequence continues at coordinate 2,680 of NW_007247348.1, forward strand.
GGGAAGGTGCTGGTGGGCGACAAATGCGTAGTCGCCAGATTTGGAATATCCAAGTGAAAATCCCCAGGACATGTCATCAGGGTCATTGGCCGTTTGTGTCACCAGATAAAACCCACCTTCCACTGGTAGCAAAACAGCCAGTAAGTCAAGACAACGAGTTGGAGCTGGGGCTGTGACTTTACTTAGAGGGCCACTGAAACCGAGGAGATGAGGAGCAGGCGTCTTCAAGACCCCTCCTGGGGCGTGTGTGCTTTTTTTGATTTTTATCCAGACTGGGAGTGGGGGGGGCAGCGGGAACGCGATCAAGAGGTATCTTAGACCTGCAGACATCTGGGTGATGAGGAGAGTCCTGGAAAATGGTGAATTCTTTTTGTGCTTGGTTCACGGTCTCCTAGTTCTTTTATTTAGCAAAATAGAGTTAGTGCCCATACTCCTACTTCCCCAGAGTTAGTCTGGACAGCTGCATTCTTGTGCCTACCTTGTCTTTTCAGCATTTTTTTCTTTTTGAGTTGGAGTCTCACTCTGTCGCCCAGGTTGGAGTGCAGTGACATGCTCACGGCCACCTGTGTCAATTGACTGGGATTCAGTGATCCTATCGCCTCAACCTTCAGATTAGCTGGAACTACAGTCAGGCGCCACCTGCCCCGATAATTTTATATTTATTGTAGAGACAAATTCTCAGCAAGTTGCCACTGCTGGTCTTGAAACCCCGGATTCTGCCAATCCACTCTCTCGGGCCTCCCAAAGTGCGGGGATTACAGGTTGGGCCTGTGAGACTGGTCTTTTTCAGCATTTCAAAATTATTTTAGCTACGTACAAGCACGTAAAGAAGCCAGAGTTCACCCCTCCATTTAAAATAAAGTTGTGTTAGACTTTTAACAGTTGCCTATTCCATTTATGGTTGATTAAGTATAAGTTTTATTTTTTTTGTAGTAACTTTCAAGAAATCATTTTTACTTTGGCAACTTGTTTCTGTGCACGTTTAGACAAATCAGTGTTCTTGAGGGGAAAAGGCAGAAATGAATTCAGTCCTCTTGATGATCATGCACTTGAGAAGGAAAAAAATATATATCCCAAAGGAAAAGGTAAATCCACTTCAGGGAGATTGTGGAAGAATCCACAAATCAAACAGAGCCTCAGGCACACAGAGGAGGATATTCAGGGGCTCCCGAGAGGGTGGTAAGACACTGAAAACAGACAAAAAAAATCAATTTTATTTTAAAATGAATAAAAGAGTGGGGCTCCATGGCTTAGCCTGTAATCCCAGTGTTTTGGGAGGCTGAGGTGAGTGGTTTGCCTGAGCCCATGGGTTCGAGACCCACCTGGGCAACTTGGCAAGACCTCATCTCTACAATAAAATCAAAAATCAGCTGGGCGTGGTAGTGCACGCCTGTAGTTCCAGCTACTTGGAAGGCTTAGGCGGAAGGATTGCTGGAGCCCAGCAGGTCGAGGCTCCAGTGGCTGGGAGCAGCCACTGAACTCCAGTCTGGGTGACAGAGTGAGACTCAAACTCAAAAAAAAGTAAATAAACAAAGAAAATAAAATAACATGAATAAAGGCATATTTTCAACATGGTGTGATTTATTAGATAATCTCACTTGAGAAGAAATCCCAAAGAAGTAGGAAGAAAGGAAAATAATGGCTGGTTCGCATGTAAATGTGTTCCAGGGCAGAAGGAATGTCTGTGTTTAAAAACTGCAAACCTTCCTGCTGTCCTTGTGATGGTGCTGACTAATAAGTTGGTTTCAACTATTTTGTTCTTTCTGTGATATTCAATGGGTCTGCCAGACACTGCTCCCTACATAGTCTCCTCTGTTCTCTTCATCCACACTGCTTAGATGCCATGAACTCTACTCACCAGGAATGTATGACCTGCAGTATTAAAAATGTTCCATTTTGCCTGAGGAATATGGGAAGGCATGGATATCCAAGATTCCCACAGGTAATGGGTATCTTGGCGGCTAGCAGGGCACATACTGGGTGCCTGCAGGCAGCGGTGTGCCAAGAGCCTTCATGAAGCTGGGCTGCTGGGCTGCTACCACTCCTCCCACCACCAGAGCTGCTGAGACCTGCTCAAACTATTTTTTGTTTTCTTTTTGCGTCATGTTGGAAATAGGTTAGAGAGTGTTATTTGAGAAATTTTAAGAATTCTCTGGACAAATGTTTTATGTCTTCTACTTTATGATTTTCTATCCTAGGGAGGTTTCTAATGTGATTTTATTTAAACTCATACTCCATAGTTGTACCTGGACACAAACAATCTCTCTTGATTGAAGAAATCCTGTTATTTTATTTTAATTTTTCTTTGTTAGTATAAACAGAGATTGGTCATTTGTTTATATACAAATTTTTAAGTATACTATATCATGTAGAACATTGGTAAACATATATTAAACTCCCACATGTTACCTTGTTTCTTATTAACACTTATTTTATAATTATCTTTGCTTAATATGAAGATTAGACCTACTTTATTTACATGCATATATACATACACACATGTGCATGTTTATGTATGTGTGATTAACATCTGATTTTATAAATAATATGCAACCATATATTGTGTATAATGTAATAATTTGATATGCCTATACATTGTGAAATGATATAATTATGCTAATGATTATATTAGATAATTGCCTTTTGTTTTGTTTTTGAGTTGGAGTCTCACTCTGTTGCCCAGACTGGAGTACACTGTCATGCTCCTGGCCACCAAAGTCTCGACCTGCTGGGCTTCAGTGATCCTTCTGCCTCAACCTTCCAAGGAGCTGGAACTACAAGAGTGCGCTACCATGCCTGGCTAATTTTTTATTTATTGTAGAGATGAGATCTCACCAAGTTTCCCAGGTGGGTCTCAAACTCGGGGGATCAGGCAATTCACTCACTTCGGCCTCCCAAAGCATGGTATTACAGGCTGAGCCACTGAGCCTGGCCTCTAGGACTCCTTACTTTGCTCCAGACAGGTGATCAAGTCCAGTGTGGAAACACTAAGCCCTGTTTTATTACAAAAAAGCAACATTACTCTTGCTGGAATTCTCCTACTACAATCCTAGTACTGTGCTCATGAAAGAGTACACTATACAAGATTCTAAAAATTAATCCCCAAATATTGTTTTTTAATAGAAACTTTAGAAAATTTCAGAAGCATTTTAAGGTTGTAGGTCCTTAGCTCAGTCATAGGGAATCAAAAATAGGTGGCAGCTATTGGATTTTAGGTTGTGGGCAACAATATTTTAAGCCCCCAAGTTTCTGAACTTACCACTAATATAGTGTGAAAGACACTGATCAGTTCAAAATAGGGAAAGGCTTGTGTCAAAAAGAAACATTGTTAATTCTTTTCTACACCAAAATATCACAAAGTTTTCATTGAAAGCAGGAATCTGAAACTTATTTGTGCAAAGCAGAAACTACGCTTTCTTTAACATTCTACAAGAGGACATGAAATAATAATATGGAAGATAAATTGTTTCTTGAGGTTGTCCTCACCCAGAAATATAAGATATCTGTGGTTCTCTAACATCACCTTCTTGTACAGAATTTGTTGAGCAAGGTCTAGACATTCCCACTCTTCTGAAGATAATTTTATGGCCACATCCCTGAATGTCAACAGCCCCTGATAATGACAACAACACATATTTATCAAGTGGCCATGGGCTACAGGTAAAATGAGAGTGAAAAGTTTTCAGTTAATATGACAACTAGAATTATCCTATAAGACAATTTTAACACAGAAATATTATCTAATATATTAAGTCTGAGTCATAAGAGTGAAACAAAATCCACTTAGCCAGTGTAGATACTTTAATTTTGTAATACATTATAAAATTTGGGTACCACCACACACATGTGCATTTTTGAGTGCCATATTTACATCACAGAATAATTATAATACTGGTCAATGGAAAAATGCTTAGTGAGTTAGAAGTATACAATGATGTATTAAATATCTTGTTAAAACGCATCTTCTGAACAGGCTCAGTGGCTCAACTTGTAATCCCAGCACATTGGAAGACTGAGGCAAGTGAATTGCCTGAGGCTGCAGGTTTGATACCCACCTGGGCAACTTGGCGAGACCTTGTCTCTACAATAAATAATAAAAAAACCATAGCCGGACATGGTAGCACACGCCTGTAGTTCTGGCTACTTGGAAGTCTGAGACCTAAGAATTGCTGGAACCCAGCAGGTCCAGGCTGCAGTAGCCAGGCACATACCACTGTACTCCAGTCTGGGTGAGTGAGACTCTAACTCAAATAAAATAAAATAAAATAAAATGCAGTTTCTGATTCAGGAGATCTGGGATAAACGTAAGTTTCTGCATTTTTCTATGACTTGGCGGGTCTCACTTTGTACCTGCCACTTGATAAATATGTGTTGTTCTGGATGTACGACATATGAGTGGCATAATCGCAGCTCATTGTAGCCTCGACCTCCTGGGCTGAAAGGATCCATTCTTCTCAGTCTCCCCCGTGGCTGGGACAAATTGGTGTCAGGTCCAAGACACCCAACACAGCATCAGCGCTGAAATCTTAACCAAAAAATTGGTAAACTATAATGTGAATCTAATAATGAGGAAAGAAATGTTTTACACAGAATTCCACCTGCAGGTATTTTCCATGATTTTTAACTCCCAAAAGTGAATTGATAAAGTTTTTTTTTTTTTAGTATCCTAGGGAGCATGTCTCTTCAAATTATTTAATCTGACCTTCCTAACTTATTCCAGGCAGTAAGTGCCATCCTGCTTAAATATGCATTTTATTCTTGTTCTGCATGGAGCGGATGGAGCATACAGATGGAAACTTAAGAGTACATGTTGCCATTCTTCACTAGGATCTGAGAATCTACCCATCTCCAATATGAAACTTGGGTAATGGTGCCTTTCCATGTTCCACAGTCACAAGGGAATATGTTTAATACCGCAGGGCATAAATTCATGGTGAGAACTGTGCATGGAAGCTATGAAGCCTAACAGAAGAAACAAAGAGAAGGCACTGGCACATAGGGAAAAATACTTTTTCAGAGCCCGTGAATATTACAAGAAGAACAAAAACTACTTAAACAGACTCGTTAGGAAGGACCATCACAAGTAGCAGTAGAGGTTTGCAAGTTCTAAAATCATGATATTCCAATAGGAAAAGAGACACAGTCCCTGAACTGGGACACACTTACCTTGGAATCAGTCATTTTTACCTCTTACTCCTCCTCCGGCAGTTCTTTTCAGGTGAGCGTATCTGGACAAGTCACATCTACATGTTGAAAATATGAACCATGCATGGTGGCTCAGCCTGTAATCCCAGCACTTTGGGAGGCCAAGGCTAGAGGATTGCCTGAGACTGCTGGTTTGAAACCAGCCTGGGCAACTTCGTGAGACCTTGTCTTAACAATAAATCACAAAAACTAGCCGGACATAGTGGCCTGTGTTTGTAGTTCAGCTACTTGGAAGGCTGAGTCAGATCGCCTAAGCCCAGCAGGTGGAGACTGTGGTGACCGTGAACATGCCGTTGCACTCTAGCCTGGGTGACAAGAGTAGACTCCAACTGAAAAAAAAAAGAAAATATGACTTTTCAAAATGAAATTAAATGTATTTTATGAGTCTGAGTCTCACTTCATCACCCCAGCAGGAAAGAAGTGGCACCATCACAGCTTATCACAAACTTGACCTGCACTCAGAGGATTCATCCATCTCAGACTCCCAGACAGCTGGAACTACAGATATGTGTGACCACTCTCAGCTAAATTCTTTCAGCTTTTATAGCTACTTGGATGTGTTATGTCGTCCAGGTTGGTTTCAAATCCCTGAGCTCAAGCAATCCTCTCCCCTGTCTCTCCCCCGACCCCTGACCTTGATAAATAACAAAGCACACACTATCCAAAAGGGGTCTTTAGGACAATGGTCCCTCATCATCTCGGTTTTAATGGCTCTCCCAAATAACCCCACAGTCCCTGCTCCAACTCCTTGTCTTGACTTTGGCTGTCCCGCTGAGCAGAATGGGGTTTGCACCTGGTGACACCAACTGCCAATGACCCTGATGCCAGACTCTGGGAGTTTCCACCCTGACACTCCATATCAGGTGACTGCCTGGCTGTAACCAACCAGCACCAGGGCTTCCCCCTGGTCCCTTCTCAAAGTCTTTCCTCCCAGGTCCTCTGGGGACCCCACACCCCAAGCCCTGACTGAGGTTTAGGGACTCACGATCCACTGTTGGCCCAAGGAGACTCCTTAATGCTGTAATGGAGGCAGGAGAGAGGGACAGGGCCAGGACAACAGGCCCTCCCGGGTCCCGCAAATCCAGAGAGCATGATTGCCTGGAGAAGCCTCTGCTCAGCGAAGTCTCTGCGGGGTCAGGACCATGGGGACAGCCAAGCCCCTGAGCCAATGGGACCGGTCCCACCAGAACTGTTTCATCAAGGTTCATTCTCTCTCCCCTTCTCACACCCGGCCCCATCCCCCTCATTTCCCGGCTTTCAGGTGTCCTGAAGTCATCCCTATGGACTCCCAGGACAAGCAGGTCACAGGGCAGCAAAGGTTGAAGTAAAGACTTGCAGTTCTCTTGGAGATGACCTGAGATTTCCACTAGTGCCAGATACAAAAAGCCCACAGCCAAAAGCCACCTCCTCACTTCCGGCAACTCTCTTATTGGACAGCTTCCAAGCCATCCACTGATTGGATCAGGCTCCAGGTCCCACCCATCTTGAGTGACAGGAGATGCAATCAAATGGGGCTGCAAGCTGCAAGAAAAATATGTCTGCTTACACATTCTAAGAAGGTATTAAGTTTGGAGGAATGGTATGAAAGAAAAGGTTTTCATGTCACAGAGATCTGAAGATTTGGCTTTTTTTCAATATGTATTTCCTTCATATTTAGAAAAAGAAAAAATGTGTTGTTATCTTTTTTAGAAAGGCAACATTTAAAAAAAAAATCAGTTTCTGCATTGTCAGGTGCATGCCGCAGCCGCTATGCTGGCTTCTGTTTCGGAAAAATTTTCCATTGTATGATAGTGTACAACACAAATCTGTAAGAGAAAGCCCAAGAGGAATAATTAGAAGAAGGAAAGTACAGTTGCAAAAACTGAGAGTTATCTGTATGTGATATTCCAGGTGAAGACTGGATCTACCACTGCATGAGCTCACTCAGAAAACATAACCTCAGCCAAGGGTAAGACAGAGGACAGGGAAGGCCAAGGGCCAATTAGTTCCTTCCTCCAATGATTTCCAATTTCTCTATCAAGAAGAAAATAGACCTTGAATGAGACATGCACCCTTCGGGATGTGAATAGAGAGACGCAAGATACAATATGAGTGGAGTGTAAACATATATTTAATTTTATTATTATTATTTTTTTAGTTGGAGTCTCACTTCATTGCCCAGGCTAGAGTCCAGGGGCACTCTCAAGACCACCCCCACATAGACCTGCTGTGTTCAGGAAATCCTTCCACCTCAGCCTTCCAAGTAGGTGGAACGCTACCACACCTGGGTAATTTTTTTTATTTATTATAGAAATGAGGTATCGTCAAGTTTTTTGGGCTGATGTTGAACCCACGGGCTCAGGAAATCTACTGACCTCAACTTCCCAAAATGCTGGGATTACATGCTGAGCCACGGAGCCCAGCCAGTTTTTAATTTTAATTTTAAAGATGTGGGGTACAATTCAGGGCTAGGTTTACAAATGTTAATTATGCAGCTAGAAGTACATGCATCGTAGAGGAAGACTTCAAGGTAAACAGTTAAAATACATCAAAACACTTGTGTGACATTAATAAAGGTACTTAACCTGTCTGGGTGCCACTTTTCTCACCTGTAAAATGGGGATCACAGGCCTACTTCATCAAAATATTAAAAATTTTGTAATATTGCCATGAAACTTACTCCCAGAAAACCGGAACAAACCTGGAATCCAGCTACTCCAGAGAATGGGTGAGCAGAGGAGGGTCAGAGGCACAAAATGTAAGTTAAAGACACCAAACCACAAGGAGCACCTGGCTCTGTAAACAGCAGGTGGCATCAGGTCCAAACTTCTTAGGCCAAACTTCTTAGACAGCCACTGTGGAGACTTAGAGTACAGTGTCTTTGAGGTCACATGCCCAACAACAGTGCATCTGAACACAGACACAAAACTCTCCTTTCCACAAATCCTAATTTAATGATGGACTGTCATGTTATACTGTCATTGCCCAAGACCTCTGGACAAATGTAATCAGAAACCATCATGTAAAAAGGAATCAGGGAGGAGTAGAATGAGAATACAGAGGAAGGTATGAGGGATGCATGCAGTTGACCACATAGAATGTCCCCACAAATCCTATTTAAAATTGGAAGACACAAACCTGTAATCCCAGCACCATGAGAGGCTGAATCAAGAGGATTGCCTGGGCTCAGGGGTTCGATACCAACCCGGGCAACTTGGTGAGACCTAGTTTCTACACTAAATCAAAGAAAATTAGCCAGGCATGGTAGCGTGCATCTATAGTTCCATCTAATTTGAAGCCTGAGTTGGAAGAATTGCCTGAGCCCAATAGCTCGAGTCTTCAGTGGCCATGAACATGTCACCTCACTCCAGTATGGGCAACAGGATGAGACTTTAATTCAAAAAATAAAATACAAAAGGAAGAGCCCTAGTGTAAACCTGAGGTCTATTTATAATTCCTTATCCTGTCATCTCCAAAGATGTTTGCATTTTCTTCTTTAACAAAGATTGTGATGGGCTCACATGTATTTAATCCTTAAGGTTACATTTTTCTCCAATTACTGACCTGGCCTTCATTATTTTATCCTATCTCATATTTGGGAATCATTTTTTAAAACCTTTGAAACATGTGAATTGAAATATGTCTTGTAATCCCAGCAATTTGGGATGCTGAGTGGATTGCCTAAGCCCACGGGTATTAGACCCACCAGGGCCACTTGGCAAGGCCTCGTCTCTACAATAAATCAAAAATTAGCTAGGTATTGTAGTGCACACCTGTAGTTTTGGCTACTTGGAAGGCTGAGGCAGAAGGATCGCCTGAGCCCAGAGGTCGAGGTTACAGTGGCCAGGAGCATGCCAGAGCACTCCAGACTGGGCCATGGAGTGAGAATCCAACTCAAAAAAAGAAAAGAGAAATATGGCATTAACAACCGAGTTTTATGACTTAGAGATAAGAACATGAAGGTTGGTTCATCGGGAAATAAAAGAATTTCCTCTGAGGTCATGGGAATTTTGGGTCATCAATTATTAGGAGGCTACATGGAAGTAGAAATGCTCCTGGAGTTTTCCACTGGCTAGACAAATTCCTCAGATGGACCCAGTGAGGTAGGCGCATCCCTTATCACTGTGGGTGACAAGCCTTACATCCAAAGCAGAGATGCCAACTGAAGAGTTTCCAACTTCCCCTAAGTGCCTCTCACTTTGAATGTCATCACTGGATCACCATCTGTTACTGAGAAATCAGGTTACCCTCTGTGTCTCTTTGACACTGTCCAGTCAGGGCACAGTTGAGATGAGCCCAATGAGTTTACGTGTAAAATGCCTGAACCGCCATGAGCTTCAGGTTGATTTCACATCCATTGAAATGGGTTAGTAAAAATGGTCCACTAGGCTGGGTGCGGTGGCTCATGCCTGTAATCCCAGCCCTTTGAGAAATGGAGATGGAGGATTGCCTAAATTCAGGGATTAGAGACCAACCTGGGAAACTTGGTGAAACCTAGTCAGTGAAAAAAAAAAAAAAAAATGATCCCCTAGACATGTGCCTGGGAGTGGGGTTTCTTCTTTTCTTTTAGCAGATCCCTGAATGACCCAATAATTTCACTCCCTGACTGGGCTTCGTGGCTCATCCTGTAATCCCAACTCTTTGGGAGGTCAAGGATAGTGGATTGCCTGAGCCTGTGTGTTCAAGACCAGTCGGGACAACTTGGGAAGACACCCTCTTTACAATAAATGAAAAATAAGCCAGCCATGATAGTGTGCACCTGTAGTTCCAGCTACTTGAAAGGGTGGGGCAGAAGGATCGCCGGAGCCCAGCAGGTCGATGCTGTGGTGGCCAAGAGTGTGACCCTGCTTTCCAACCCGGGCAACAGAATGAGACTCCAACAACAACCCAAAATTTCGCTCCCTAATGCCTCAAAATCCACACTCATGATCAAGGTATCAGTGAGGGTGATATTTACAGCAAGTCACATCACACGACCCCTGGCAGAGCTCTGAAACTGTGGTGGCGTCTGGATGGGGATTTTTCCTAAAGCAGCTTCACTTGGCTTCGACTGGAGAAAACAGAGACTGGCGTCCCATGGGAGGTATCTAGGACATCAGCTCCGCCACCCCCCAAGGGGGTTGAGAAAGCAGGTGGGCTCCGAACTGAGGAGGCTGGTGCTCTGGAGGGACCTGGATGTGGGTGGAGAAGACTCCGAGCTGCCCAGGGAAGGGGGATGGCAAGCCTCTTCCCCCAATTGGTTCAGGACCAAGTGCACTCCCAGGTGTCGCCATTACCACTGTCCAGCCCGCCGTGCCCCAGTTGTCCCGCTGAGGTAGTGGCAGGGAGACAGCAACAGCAGGGCTCTGAAGGGGCGGGACCTGCCCTACCCTGAAACAATGTGCTGGGATTGTCATTCTGCTGCCCCGCATGACACACAGACAAGGAGCTCTCAAGACTCTAGGGTTCCCCGCATGCCCCCAACACGTGAGTCAGCCAGCTTCTCCCACCTACAATTCTGGTGCCGGGAGAAATCTTAACCTTTTCTTGCCTCATAGAGCCACCATTAGATCGGGTCGCATGTCACTCAAGACCAGGGGGTGGACCCTGGGGTCTCCTCCAATCAACAAGCTTTATGTTCTGAAATGGCCAATCAGGAGTTGGAAGTGAGGGCGCAGGTCTTCATCTCCTGTATCTACTCACGGAGCTGGGTCTTCCCCATTGAGCTTTCCTGTTATCTGGGAGATCCTGGTAAATTACAAAGTATGAATTTATTTATTTATTTATTTTGAGTTGGAGTCTCTCTGTCACCCAGGTTGGAGTGCAGAGGCATACACACAGTCTCCACAGCCTCAGCCTGTTGAGCTCAGGTGATCCTTCTACCTCAGCCTTCTAAGAGCTAGAAATACAGGCATGAACCACCATACTTGTCTCATTTTTCTGAATTATTTGTAAAGAAAGATCTGGCCAACTTGCCCAGGCTGGTTTCAAAATCCTGGGCACAGACAATGCTCTTGTCTCTGTCTCTCAAAGTCCTGGGATTACTGCATGAGCCACGAGCCTGACTTGGAGTATGAATTGCTATAGAATCACATTTGAAACCTCCCTAGGTAAGGAAATCATAAAGCAGAAAACAAAACATCTGTTCACAGTGTTCTTGGGATTCCAGAGTCCAAAAACAAAGTCACCACTACTCTCATATATTTCCAACATCATGCAAAAAGAAACCTAAAAAATAGTTTGTAAATAAATGAGTAGTATAAATAAATAAATGAGTAGTATAAATAAATAAATAAATAAATAAATAATTGTTTCCCGAAGCAACAGAAAAGCAGTCTTATCATACAGTCCCTTATGAACCATTAAAAGAACTGTGATTTTGTTTTTTTTGAGTTGGAGTCTCACTCTGTCACCCAGACTGGAGTGCAGTGGCCACTCCTGGCCACCGCAGCCTTGACCTTCTGGGCTCCGGCGATCCTTCTGCCTCAGCCTTCCAAGTAGTTGGAATTACAGGCATACGCTACCACACCTGGCTGATTTTTTAATTTATTGTAGAGATGAGGTCTCACTGCCCAGGCAGGTCTCGAACCCGCAGGCTCAGGCAATCCACTCACCTCAGCCTTCCAAAGGCGCAGGATTACAGGCTGAGCTGCCGAGCCTGGCTAGAACTGTGATTTTCACTGTAAACTTGAAGAAAATTCACGGAAGGAAAACAAGAGTTTCTGGGGATTTCAGTGCACGGAACAACAGACGTCCCCTTGGAGATCAAGAGAAAAAAAATCCCAGGCTCCTCAGGAACTATTTCCATAGGAGCAGACTACATTGCAAACCTCATTTCAAGCTCTGATTCCACGTTGACCTGTGTCATCTATTTCATTGACTTCTACCTACCTGAGGGTCTGTCTAATGTGCTGTCTCCAGAGCTTTTTGCTTCACTCTAGACAGATGATCGGATCTCTCTCAGAGACAGCAAGACCTGTTTTATTAGAAAAAAGTAACATGATACTTGCTGAGGTTCTCCTATTACAATCCTAGTACTGTGTACAGGAAAGAACACACAAAACAAGATTCTACAAAATTAATTCCCAAATATTGTTTTTCCACTGATCCTTTAGAACACTTCAGAATAATTTTAAGATTGTAAGTCCTTAACTCAACACTAGTGAATCAAAAATAGATGGCAGCTGTTGGATTTTAAGCTGTGGAGAACTAAATATATAGGCTTATTTAGAGCAAGATTTATGGAGATTACTGAAAACCTCCCACAATAGGAGCGATTCAAGGGGTTTACCAAGCAATATTTTATGTCCCTAAATTTCTGGACTTACCACTAATATAGTGTGAAGGGCACAGATCATTTCAAAATAGGGAAAGGTTCATGAAGTTGAAACTCATTTGTGCAAAGCAAAAACTCACAGAAAACATTCTTGAAAGGGACATGAAATTCTTTGTATGGAAGATAAATTGTTTCTTAAGATTGTCCTAGCTGGGCTCGGTGGCTCAGCCTGTAATCCCGTGCCTTTGGGAGGCTGAGGTGAGTGGATTGCCTGAGCCCGCGGGTTTGAGACCCGCCTAGGCAGCAAGACCTCATCTCTACAATAAATCAAAAAATCAACCGGGTGTGGTAGTGCATGCTACTTGGAAGGCTGAGGCAGAAGGATCGCTGGAGCCCAGCAGGTCGAGGCTGCAGTGGCTGGGAGCGGCCACTGCACTCCAGTCTGGGTGACAGAGTGAGACTCCAACTCCAACTCCAAAACAAAACAAAAAAAATTGTCCTCACTGAGAAATACCAGATTCCTGTGCCTCTCTAACATCACCTTCTTGTACAAAATTTGTTAAGCCAGGTCTAGGCATTCCCACTCTCCTGGAGATAATTCTATGGCCACATCCCTGAATGTCAACAGTCCCTTAAAACACAAAAACACATATTTATCAAGTGCCCATGGACTCTAGGTGAAAGAAGAACATAATGAAAACAGGTTCAGCTGCTATGACAAGTGGAATTATCCAATAAGACAAGAGTTAACCCAAAATGTTCTCTAATATATTGTCTGAGTCATAAGCAGGGATTCAAATCCACTCATCTAGGGTAGACACTTTACTTTTGTGAGTAATACAGTGCAAAATGTGGGTACCGTACATTTTGGAGTGCTACATTTACATCATACAGAATAATTGTAGTATTTGCCAGACAGAAAACCCATGAGTTAGAAAATTTCATCCAGTATATTTTTATTTATTTGTTTATTTACTTATTTGAGTTGGAGTCTCACTCCCTTGCCTAGGCTGCAGTGCAGTGGCATGCAAGCTCACGGTCACCCCATTGTCAACATGCTGGGCTCCGGGGATCCCTCCAAGTAGCCAGAACTACAGTTGTGTGCTACTACGCCTGACTATTTTTTATTTTATTGTAGAGACAAAGTCTCTCCAAGTTCCCAGGATGGTCTTGAACCTGCGGGCTCAGGCAATCCACTCGCCACGGCTTCCCAAAGTGCTAGGATTACAGGTTGAGTAAGGAAGACCCACCCAGGCAAGACCTCATCTCTACAATGAATCAGAAATTAGCCAGGCGAGGTAGCATGTGCCTGTAATTCCAGCTACTTGGAAGAATGTGGTGGAAGGATCACTGGAGCCCAGCAGGTAGAGGCTGAGGTAACTGGGAGTGTGCCACTGCACTCCAGTCTGGGTGACAGAGTGAGACCCTAACACATACACATACATACACACACACACACACACACACACACACACACACACACACACATAAATGCAGCTTTTGATGCAGGCGATCTGGGGTAAACCTAAGTTTCTGCATTTTGATTTATTTCACTTCGGGGGATCTCACTTTGCTGCCCATCTTGGGATGCAATGGCATAATCACAGCTCATTGCAGCCTTGACCTCCTGGCCTAAAAAGATTCACTCCTCTCAGCCTCCTAAGTGGCTGGGACAAATTGTTGTCACATGCAAGGCAAACACAACACATCAGTGCTGTGATATTATTAACCAAAAAGTTTGTAAAGTAAAATCTGAATCTAATAATGAAGAAACAAATACTTTATGTAGAATTCCAGCTACAAATATCTTCCATGTTTTGTAACACCCAAAAGCACATTGATATTCTCCTTTTTTAGGATCCTAGAGATCAAGACTCTTCTCATTATTTTTTATTCCAAACTTCCTGAGTTATTCGGGACAGTAATTTCTACCCTGCACAAATGTGTATTTTATTATTTCTGTTCTGCATGGAGTGGATGGAGCATCCAGATGGAACTATAATAGTATTTATTTCCATCCTTCACTAGACTCTGAGGATATATCCCATCTCCAATGGCAATCTTGGTTATCCATGTTTTTCCATGGTCCACAACCACAAGGGAACATGTTTAATAATGTTAATTCATGGTGAGGAATGTACACAACAGCTACAAAGACTGAAAGAAGAAACAAAGAGAAGGTAGAGGCATATGGGAAAAACGAATTTTTGAGAGCACTTGAATATCACAAGAAGAATAAAAATGAGTTAATCAAAGGCAGGACAATCACAAGTAGCAGCTGAGATTTGCATGCTCTAAAATAGAGGTCCTCAAACTTTTAAAATAGGGGGCTGGTTCACTGTCCCTCAGACCATTGGAGGGGCGGAATAGTTTTAAAAAAAAACCTATGAACAAATTCCTATGCACACTGCACATATCTTATTTTGAAGTGAAAAAACAAAATGGGAACAAATACAATATTTGAAATGAAGAACAAGTAAAGTTAAATCAACAAACTTACCATTATTTCAATGGGAACTATGGGCCTGCTTTTGGCTAATGAGATGGTCAATGTCCGGTTCCATATTTGTCACTGCTAGTCATAATAAGTG
>NW_007247348.1:18163-26824 GCF_000164805.1 Carlito syrichta
ACACATGTTTTGTTTGGGAATGCAACCAATGGTTTTTCCACTAACAGATTTTGAGTTGTGGGGAGATGGCAGAAGTTTTCCTCCTTCATTTTGATGAAGAGGCCTAATTTTACTTCAAATGCTTTCACATGTGATTGCATATCACAGATGAGCTTCCCCTTTCCTTGAAGTTGCACATTGAAACTGTTGAGTAGCTCTGTTACAACTGTCAGAAAGGCAAGGTGCCATTTACGTCCTGCATCATTGAGCTCTGGTACTTCTTTGTTTTTTGAAAGCAGAAAAGCTGTAATCTGTGGAAGTAAGTCATAGAAATGTTTCAAAACCCTCCTGCGACTCAGACAACGGACTTCTGTGTGGTACAGAACATCTTCATAGGCAACATTTAGCTCAGACAGAAATTCCTGAAATTGTCTGTGGTTTAGTGCATTAGCTCTAATGAAGTTAACACAAGATACCACAATTTTCATAAGAGTCCCACTTCAGTGATTTACTACACAGCGCTTGTTGGTGGATGAGGTAGTGTATGGCTATTGGATGAGAATGGTTATGTTTGCCCATCTCTTGGTTAATGTAAGCAATTACTCCTTTCTTAGACCCCACCATGCTAGGAGCACCATCAGTTGTCACACTGGCTAGTTTAGCCCAGTCCAGCTCCAAACCATTCACAGTTTGGCAAACCTTTTCATAGATATCCTCTCCTGTAGTTGTTCCTTTGAGGTTTTTCAGTGCAGCAAGCACTTCTGTGACTTTGAAATAGTCATTCATCCCACGAATAAAAATTAGAAGTTGTGCAGAATCACGAACATCATTACTTTCATCGAGTGCCAAGGAAAAATAGGAAAGTTTTTTTGCGGAGTTTTACAAATGCTGATGCAAATTGTCTCCCATTTCTTCAATCCCTCGTGTAATTGTAGGTCCTGAAAGACTTGCTGTACTAAATAAATCGGCCTTCTCTGGACACATCTCTTTGGCAACAGAAAGAAGGCATTCTTTAACAAATTCTCCCTCCACAAATAGTCTGCCAGTGCATGCTATTAGCTTGGCAACTTGAACACTTGCTCGTAGTGATGAAATATTTAGCTGCTTCTGCTTCACAAAAGTATTTTGCTGAGTTGTCAATGTATTTTTCAGTTTTAATATTTTATCTTTTCTCACTTCTCTGACCAAACAATCATATTTGTCTTTATGTTGAGTTTGATAGTGTCGACGCAAATTGTATTCTTTGAAAACAGACACTATATTCTGGCATATCAAACACACAGCTTTTTCCTTGTACTGCATGAAAAAATAATCATAAGTCCACTGTTCTTTGAATATTCTACACTCTGAGTCAATTTTTCTCTTTCTTGACATCATTGTTTCCTAGGGATTCCAAATTGCTATTAGTAAAGTAAATACATACATACATATATATATGTACAGCACTACAAAAACAATATACCAGCAATAACTTTGCCCACACAGAGACATACAGACTGCGCTGCCCATCAATGCAGTCTGATCAGTGTCCATCAATGCAGTCTGATCTGTGTCCATCAATGCAGCCTTACCAGTCCACATCATTTCAGCCTCACCAGTGCCCATGTTGGTGGAACTCCACTTTTACCTCAGGCTCACACTGGTGCGGTGCAGGAACCGGCACGATTACAGAGCCGGATCGTCCACCACCTTTCCAGTTCACACTACCCTGTGTGAACCACACTGCGATCTGTGAACTCACACAGGAATCTGATTGCACGGGTCTTCTTACCCATGCAATCAGATTCCACTGCAAGAAAAAAGAAGGCATGTATGCCTCTTTTCTTCCGAAACTAATGCAAGTTCAGCCATACAAGCATATGGTTGAACTCGCACTGCTCAGAGATTGCAACAGTGTGAACCGGGGCTTACACATCACACAACATCATACACAACTGAATAGCAATCAGAATACAAATGCACTTACTGTCAATTAAATTGGGTTTCCTACTCCTTGGCCATCTGCAGAGCAGGATTAAGTTCCCATGGGGCCCTAGGCAGATTACCAGTTTGGGGCCCCCATGCGGTAACACTGAGCACTGACCATTTGCACTAACACTGAGCACTGACCATTTGCATTAACACTGAGCACTGACCATTTGCATTAACACTGACTGCTGACCGTTTGCGATAACATTGACTGCTGACAATTTGCATTAATACTGAGCACTAACCATTTGCATTAACACTGAGCACTGACTATTTTCATTACCTCTGAGTGCTGACCATTTGCATTACCTCTGAGCACTGACCATTTGCATTAGCACTGAGCACGTTACCTCTGAGCACTGACCATTTGCATTAGCACTGAGCACTGACTATTTGCATTATCACTGTGATGCAACCCCCCAGAAACCACCCCCAACCAACTAAAAAACTTAAAAAAAAAGGCTCTCCTAACTTCAAAAAAAAAGTCTCTCCTAGCTTCAAAAAAAAGGCGCCCCCTATCTGCCAAAAAAAAAAAAAAAAAGACCTCCTAACTTCAGGGGAAAAAAAGCCCCCCTTAACCGCAAAAAGAAGGCCCTACTAACTGCAAAATTAAAAAAAAAGATAGATCTCCTAACTTAAAAAAAAAAAAATCCTAACTTGTTCTTACCTTGGTCCTCAGGCAGCAGCAGGCTCTGCACAGGCAAGCTTGTGACTCGTCTGATCACACCCGAGACTGAGAGGAGGAGTCAAGAGACAGAGAGGAGGGGAGTTGGAGAGTGCGACACATTCCACACATGTGCACTGCGGACCTGGACGAGTCGGCTGCTAGGCAGGACAGGCAGTGGTGGCAAAAACACCTGGTGGGCCAGATAAATGTCCTCGGTGGGCTGCATGTGGCCCACGGGCTGTAGTTTGAGGACCCCTGCTCGAAAATCATGACATTCCAGCAGGAAGAGAGACACAAAACCTTGCCTGGGACACATTTGGCTGGGAACAAGCCATTTTTGCCTCTTCCTTCTCCTCCTTCTCCGACATTTCTTTTCAGGGCAGATTATCTGGGCATGTCACATCTACATGTTGAAGATATGATTTTAATTTCATTTTTACGTTTTTTGAGTTGGAGTCTCACTCTGTCACTCAGGATGCAGTGCAGTGGCACACTCCTAACCGCAGCCTCGATCTGCTGTGCTCCAGCGATCCTTCCGCCTCAGCCTTCCAAGTAGCCAGAATTACAGGCATGCGTTACCATGCCCGGCTAATTTTTTTTGATTTATTGTTGAGATGAGGTCTCGCTGTCCAGGCAGGTCTCGAACTCACGGGCTCAGGCAATACACTCACATCAGCCTCCCAAAGGCACGGGATTACAGGCTGAGCCACGGAGCCTGGCTGTATCTCAGATTTAGTGGGCTGGACAGGTCCTGGTTTTGGAACCCCAGTGGGGTAGCAGGGTGAGGCTATCCTCTGGTACTAACCTCAAAGGGAAGATCTGGAAAAGACAGGAACCCGGCATCCTTGTTCAAAACTGTACCATGGAAAACATTGGCTTATGATCTCCAGATGTGTGGGGAGCTTTGAGAACAAATTTAAGAAGGAAATAAAAAAACCAGTCAATTTTGAGCCAGGAGTATGCTGGCCACACCTGAGCCTCCAGGCCCCCAGAAAGCAGACTACTCCCCTGCAATCTATGGAAGCCCCAATCTGAAGTTGTACCTCAACTTTGGGATCAGGTCAGCAAGGAGACATTGGGGGAGGACTCCTGATTGAGGGGTGCTACCACGCGCTTTTTTTTTTTTTGAGTTGTAGTCTCACTCTGTCAACAAGGCTGCAGTGCAGTGGTATGCTCCCGGCCACCGCAACTTTGGCCTGCTAGGCTCAGTTGATCCTTTCACTTCAGCCTTTCAAATAGCTGGAACTACAGGCACATGTCACCATGCCCAGCTAATTTTTTTTTTTTTTTGAGTTCGAGTCTCATTCGGTTGCCCAGACTGGAGTGCAATGCCCGCTCCTGGTCACCGCAGCCTCGCCTGCTGGGCTCGGGCGATCCTTCCACCTCAAACTTCTGAGTAGCCAGAATTACAGGCATGCACCACCACGCCCGGTTGATTCTTTGATTTATTGTAGAGATGAGGTCTCGCTGCCCAGGCGAGTCTGGAACCCGCGGGCTCAGGCAATCCACTCACCTCAGCCTCCCAAAGGCTAATTTTTAATTTATAGAGATGAGTTCTCGCCACGTTGCCCAGGCTGGTCTCCAACCAGTGGGCTCAGGCAATTCTCTCATCTCAGGCAACAAGAGTGCTGGGGTTATAGGCATGAACCACTGCACCCAGCCTGCTCTGTTGTTTTCTATAGCTGAACTGGTGGGCCGGGAAGAGGCAGGCTATCTACCTTGATCAGCTTCCTCGCTGAGCTCATCTGGCCCTCACAGAGTGACCCCATGGACCCTGGTTCCTGGAATTCTTGGGTTTTCTATATGGCACTCTGGTCTAACACTAAAAACACCCATGCAGGAAATTGATCCCAAAGCTAAGGGTGTGTGCAGCTTGGGACGTGGTTGTTGTTGAAACACCTCAGGCTTCTCCAGTGATGAGTGTCCTAAGGTTTGGACTGGCTTGGTACTCCTGCATCATGCCCTCACCCCAGAGCTACTCTACCTCACCTTTAAGCCTAGTAAAGAACTCTGGTGGGAGAGGTCTTCACTGTTACCCAAGCTCCTTTGCCACCCTAACATGGAATTGTCTCCACTGTGGGCTGATTCTCCCAGGCATTATGAGAATGCCCTCTGGGGTTGTGACTCCACACCATGGGAGGACTGAATATTGCCACACTCAACTGAAGTCTGATTTCTGGGTCTGGGCTGTGGTACCAAATGGTCTTCTACCAAATTCTTCCTGGGTCTGGGATATTAATTTTCTCCACTCCCTTGTTCAGGCATGTTGTCCTGTCGCCTGTGGGAGGGGGGATGTTTGGGATTGAAGGATTACCTGCTGCTTTCTGGGGCTGTTGGCATCAGCTAGTACAGATGGCTGAGACCTCTCTGGTGTCTTTCAGGTACTTTCAAAGGCAGGTGCAGGAGAGTGTGGCAGAGGGACTTGGAGGGTCTAGCCCTCATCCCTTACCCTGTCTCCGAGACATGCTCAATAAACTCAAGGTCAGCAGCTGCCCTGGGGCCCAGCTGACCTTTTTCCAGTAGCTTTGTAGAGGAGAGGAAGCGGATAAACCCAGAGAGATGAGTTAATGGGACCTGTGTGCTCAAGTCTTCATTGCTCCAGAAGGTGAAATGGGAGTGAACTTGGTGCGGGACTCAAACTCAGGAACAGAGTTTGCTGAGCCCTGCATACCTGAAGGTGCCTTAGCACCATGTCATCCTCCAGAGCCCAGGCCCAGGATAAACTGACCTGAAAGAACTCCTGCAGGTCAAACAGGAACAGTCGCATAAAGTGCTGTAGGCAGTGGTGGGACCCACACTGGAAAGAGTTCCCCAGGAAGAGTCAGTTCCTGCAACCTGCTCCTTCCCTGGGTGACTCCTACTGGCCAGTCCTGCATCCTTTCTGGCTAATAATACAGTCCAGTTGTTCACAGGAGGCCATGATCAGAGAAAGAACCGGGGGGGGGAATTTTCACCACCCTTCTGCCTCTCACCTGTGTCATGTCATGAGTGGGCTCCAAATCTGGGAGGACTCACAATGACCCACCCCATACACCAGGCCATACACTATTTCAGGTTCATACACTGTTCATTAGTTTTAACCTACTTAGAAATTTCAAGGAATTTTTTTTTAGTTGGAGTCTTGCTGTGTCACCCAGGCTAGAGGGCAGTGACATGCTCCTGGCCACTGTAGCCTCAAACGCTGGGCTTAGGCGATTCTTCTGCTTCAATCTTCTAAGTAGCTGGAACTACAGGCAAGTGCCACCATGCCCCATTAATTTTTTGATTTACTGTAGAGATGAGGTCTCACCAAGTTGCACAGGCTGGTCTTGAAACCGCCAGCTCAGGCACTCCACTCGCCGTGGTCTCCTAAAGTGCTGGGACTACAGGCTGAGCCAGTCTGTCCAAGTTAAATTTCTTTTCTTTTTGAGTTGGAGTCTCACTCTGTTGCCCAGACTGGAGTGCAGTGGCCGCTCCTGACCACCGAGCCTCAACTGCTGGGCTCTGGCTATCCTTCTGCCTCAGCCTTCTGAGTAGCTGTGATTACAGGCACGCGCTACCATGCCCAGCGGGTTTTTGATTTATTGTAGAGATAAGGTCTCGTCAAGTTGCCCAGGTGGGTCTCGAACCCATGGGCTCAGGCAATCCACTCACTTCAGCCTCCCAAGGCATGGGATTACAGGCTGAGCTATTGAGCCCGGCTCCTAGTTATATTTCAATGAATACTTTCCATATTTGCTCTCAACTGAAGAATACCACTGAAGTCACTTTTTAAAACTAACATACTTCATTTTATTGATTTTACTGGGCCAATTTGTTAAGGTGATAACTTGTAAAATTTGAAAAGTCAAGGGGTTGCTTTGACTTTGTCTGTGTTGTTCTGACTATTAAAGGAAACAGCAACAAGACAGTGTTTGGGCTGTAATAAATGTTTCATAATTGACTATAAATTTTGTTTTGAGTTTGAGTCTCTGTCACCCAGAATGGAGTGCAGTGACATGCTCCCGTTCACCGCAGCCTCAATCTGCTGGGCTCCGGCGATCCTTCCATCTAGGTCTTCAAAGTAGCTGAAAATACAGATGTGCACTACTATGCCTGGCTAATTTTTTATTTATTGTAGAGACGAGGTCTCGCCACATTGCCCGGGTGGGCCTCAAACCCACAGGCTCAGGCAATCAACTCACCTTAGACTCCCAAAGTGCTGGGATTACAGGCTGAGCACCAAGTCTGGCAAATATTTTTCTTAGAGGGAGTTGGTGGCTGTACGTAAGAGACTGACGATACCAAGAGACATGAAATGGCATTGCTTCTACATGTGGATTCTACATAAACACTTTACGAACATACTTTGTATGTTATGTGTATTTTATAATTGTAGTTTTACATAAATGAAAATAAATTAGCCCAGAAAGAGAAAACCAAATACTGCATGTTCTCATGTATAATTAAGGGCTAAATATTGGGTACACACAGACATCAAGATGAGAAAAGCAAACACAGAGGAGTAATGAAGGGGGAGGGAGGGAGCGAAGCCTTGAAAAACTGCTTTTTGGGCACCATCTTCCCTGTTTGGGTGGTGGATTTAACAGAAGTTTAAATCTCACCATTGCACAATATACCCATGTTCAAACCTGCACAGGAATCCACTGAATTCAAAACTGAAAAAAAAAAAAATAGAAAATCATGAAAAAGAAAGTATATCTTTATTGTTCATTAAATGGAATTGGGCCATCATAAAGTTCTTCTTCCTTGCTATCTTCACCATGAGAAGCTGAGGATGAGGTGAAACAGGAGAGCATCTTCTTGCTGTCTTGGTTGACAGAGGCAGAAGAGATGAGGGGAGGTAGGAGAGGCTGGACACTTAATGCAGCTTTCAGAAACACATCTTAATTTCTGTCTGACGTTTTTACATTTTCATTTTTCTAAAAATGTTTTCGTATGGTACCCATTTTACTATAGCTATATGCTTTAGTTTTAGTGCCCTATAGTAGAAAGGTCCCCTTTTAAAAGATTTGAAAAGCAATTTGTAATCAGAACACTTCTGCCGGCTTGCATAATGCTGAATTGTTTTCTGGCATTGCTGATTTGGTGTCTTTTTCTTTTTGTCAGCCTCATTGTCACCCATGTTGGAGTGCAGTGGAAGGCTCATGGCCACTGCAGTCTTTGCCCGCTGGGCTCAATCTTTCCCCTTTAGCCTCACAGGTATGTGGCACCATTTCTAACTAATATTTTGATTTATTGTAAGGGGTGGTCTTGAACACCTGGACTCAGACAATACTCTCACCTCAACCTCCCAAGCTGCTGGGATTACAGGTATCAATCACCACACTTGGCCTCTTCTGTGTCCTCTTTCTAGTCACCTGACACTGGGTTGGAAATACTCCCGTCTATTAAGTCATCTGCTGTTAACTCCTCTGGTGTGGTACATCTTGAGACCCTTTCCTCTCCATGTTTTTGTCATATGCACATTCGCTTTTTCTGATTTCCTTGATTGGATCTAGAGAGCCCAACTGCTCATATACAGACAGCAGTGACACATATTGTCCTAAGCAGAATCTCACAACACTTGTTCTTAAACATTCAGTATCTTTCATGAATAAAGGTAATCTGAAATACTTTCCAAGGAAACAAAAAATACATGAGAGAATTTATTGTCAATAATAGCTTCTAAGGAGCACACTTTTAGAAGGAAAGATCACTGGGCTTGATGGCTCAACCTGTAATCTCAGCACTTACAGAGGCTGAGGTGATTGAATTGCTAGAGCCCGTGGGTTCAAGACCATCCCAGGCAACATGGCAAGACCTCATCTATGCAATAAATAAAAAAAATCTGGTGTGTGTGCATACCTATAGTTTCAGCTACTTGGAAGGCTGAGGCAAAAGGATCACCAGAGCTCAGCATGTCAGTGCTAGGGTGGCTGTGAGTGTGCCACTGCACTTCAACTTAGGCCACTGAGTGAGATTCTATCCCCCCCCCCAAAAAGTTGGGCTCAGTGGCTCAGCCTGTAATCCCACACCTTTGGGAGGCTGAGGTGAGTGGATTGTCTGAGCCCGCGCGTTCGAGACTC